>NC_056731.1:269379271-269471771 GCF_019279795.1 Protopterus annectens
TCGAGACCTGCACCCGGCTGACTACACACATACACTCCAGGGATCAGTATCACACCCTGGTGATAAATGGGATACACTATTGTCAACCTCATCTGCATAGTATAGTCTTCTAATGAATAGTTATATGACCCATACCAAACCTCCAAATTAATAACCACTGCTCAGTGTCGCTCAGATCCATACACAACTGGCAACAGGTGCCTTACTATCACCATATTCGATGTCCCATGGTCTTCCCAGCAACAAAATAACCGGTGTCTACAGGACTACAACCTGTGGCCCTGCACACTACAGATGATGTGCATTACCATCACGCCATGGCAGATATACATAGATCCCAGGTTATCACGTACAGATCATCTGGCACAAACATTCAATAGTGCTGAGTCCCCAGACATATATGTTCACATCTATGTCCACCTCTATATCTACATATATCATATATATTATTTGTATACATAAATACATGGATATATATATATATATATATATATATATATATATATATATATACACACACATATACATGTACACACATATGTAGATATGGCATTTATATCACAACAGCGGACCACATGACAGGAAAGCATTAGACAGGAATGAAAAGGAAACTACATGTGCCACCTGCATAATGTAGTGTTGTTACTATCAAGGCACGTGTGTTTTGTTGCATCACACGGGTCAGACGGTATCAAGGGTAAGAGTAGGGCTGCTGACAGTTACTCACCAGACCTATTGGCGGATGCATGTGTTGACAACCAAGTGTCTTGGCAGAATATGCGGGCTGTGGTCACTATATAGGTCAGCAACAAAACACACTGAACACATCCCGCAGCTAGCCACCCACAGATGCCAACACATACGGTATAACTGCCAAACACACACACCTGCCATGCCTTGGAGTCAAGCACCTACTTGTCTAGTATACTGCACTACAGCATTATGCAGTAACAGAACGCGCTACCAAGTTCCAGCATCACCGCACTCCCACAGGCATACATCTAGGTGGATGACATCATCCGCAAAGGCAAAGACGCTGATAGGGAATGTATGGGAGTGAGCCATCTACAAGCATTACTCTGTCCCCAGGCAGCTGGAAACACACACACACAAAGACACACACTTGGCAGGGCTGGGAGTCGAACATACACCTAACTACCTTATCTCACTACAGCATTATGCAGTTACAGAACATGCTTCTGAGATTACTGGAACACAGCACTCCCAGAGGCATACTTCTAGGTATATGACATCATCCGCAAAGGCAAAGACGCCGATAGGGAATGTATGGGGAGTGAGCCATCTAAAAGCATTACTCTGTCCCCAGGCAGCTGGAAACACACACACACACACACACACACACACACACACACACACACACACACACACACACACACACACACACACACAGACACACACTTGGCAGGGCTGGGAGTCAAACATATGCCTAACTATCTTATCACACTACAGCATTACGCAGTTACAGAATGCGCTACCGAGATTACAGGAACACAGCACTCCCAGAGGCATACTTCTAGGTGGATGACATCATCCGCAAAGGCAAAGACGCTGATAGGGAATGTATGGGGAGTGAGCCGTCTAAAAGCATCACTCTGTCCCCAGGCAGCTGGAAACACATACACACTTGGCAGGGCTGGGAGTCAAACATACACTTAACTACCTTAGCACACTACAGCATTACGCAGTTACAGAACACGCTACCAAGATTACTGGAACACAGCACTCACAGAGGCATACTTCTAGGTGGATGATATCATCCGCAAAGGCAAAGACGCCAATAGGGAATGCATGGGGAGTGAGCCGTCTAAAAGCATTACTCTGTCCCCAGGCAGCTGGAAACACACACACACACACACACACACACACACACACACACACACACACACACACACACACACACACACACACACACACACACTTGGCAGGGCTGGGAGTTGAACATACACCTAACTACCTTATCACACTACAGCATTACGCAGTTACAGAACGCGTGACTGAGATTACTGGAACACAGCACTCCCAGAGGCATACTTCTAGGTGGATGACATCATCCACAAAGGCAAAGACGCTGATAGGGAATGTAGAGAGAGTGAGCAGTCTAAAAGCATATTACTGTCCCAAGGTAGACATAGACAAACACACGGCAGTGGTGTGAGCAGGACAACTGCCTATCTACAGAGCACTATTACAACACTAGATAGATACGAGATGCTCCACAGACAGTACTCCCTTCACGACAGTCAACCAGTGTGTTCAATGTAGGAATCCATCCTGACATGGGGTATGGACATCTGTTGCCTGGATGACCAACATCGCTATACAGGATGTCAATGGCCATGCCCATACACAGAGGCACATAACCAACACAAGGTGTCCCTGGGCATGCTCACACACTTAGTATCACACGTCCGTTTGGAATGTACTGTGTGTCCATCTACACAACGGCGTACTGGGCATGCTCACACACTTAGTAGTAGTAAAGGGCTGTCTTGCATGCACACGGATTCTAAACATGGAAGGGCACAGTTTGGAATGTACTGTGTGTCCATCTACACAACAGCATACTGGGCATGCTCACACAGTAGTAGCAAAGGGCTGTCTTGCATGCACATGGATTCTAAACACAGTATGGTGTTACTGTCCCCACGTACATGAAGGCCACTCACATGTACTGACCAGTACACACTCAAGAGCCATCAGAGATGTCTCAGGTGCAGATCACAGAGGTAAATGTCGCATTCTACTATGTAGCCCTCAGACATCACCATGTCCTTGGACCAGCAGCACACATGCATACATTACCACAACACCATGTGACTCATGACCAGTGGACTGTACATAGGTCTACAGCAACTGTGCAGACTACACGTGTACTGACAGGGTTCCATCATGTGTTATGCAATGCAATGATACCACTGTTCAAAACCAGGTAGGCTCTACACATAACAGGGGCCCTGGGTCTTACACAGCTGTAACAGATGACTGTCGCTGTACACCAAAGAACACACATGTTTGGATATGACATACATGTAATCGCAATGGATATGTACATGGACCACACACACACACACACACACACACACACACACACACACACACACACACACACAAAACACATATGTACATAGCATAGCTTTTGCTGTCCTCTGTGCAGACAAGTGGCTACAGCAATCACACTCATGCACATCGAAGGTAGGTCCATGGCTATTGATTGCTAACAGTACATAAGGTAGCAATGTTGACCGAGGTAACATTTCCTCTGTACTAGTTACCCATGACAACCATCATATGATACAACAGTCCATGTGTTATGTATGTCATCACACATGTCCACCAACTGCAATTGATACACACATGGCTACATGACAGGCATGTAGGACCAACACACATGTACATGTAGTGGTGTGCATGCAGCTACCATGCATGTGCAGTAGCTGATGTATGTAATTCATCTGTGCCTAACTACAACATGCAGTTGCAATGCAGCCCCATCACTGACACCTGTATATGGTGAAATACTGACAGTATGGATGGGTGTGTGTACATAAAGTGGTGATCCACCTTTGCAGATGGATGTTTGCCAAAGATGGCTCACAGGTGTGTCACAAGCCATCCTACCATTACATGTGCAAACAATACACTATGTTACTGTTACCTGATGGTGAAGACATACAACCTACACAGCAGTCAGGGTGTTACTGACTGCAAGTCACTTGACACCTGTAACACTTACATCCTCCCATGTGCATATAGCAGCACAATTGCCGAAGGTTGCGTTGGTACACATAATGCGGCCAATACTGCTGCATGTCTGTCAGACGTATCATCATATAGCAGGTGTATCATTCACAGTACTGCCATGTGTGTTTGCTTGTGTGACCATATATGCCATGTATGGTGGGGAATACATCCCAATTGTTACACACCCCTGCACACTGTTGTAGAGATCTGTACATACTGCAGTGTGGAAAGCATGACGTAGGCAGGGGTGGTGTGTGTATCACACACATGTCAGCTATCTGTATGTGAATGACATTTGTGGACTCCACAGTGTGTGTGTGTGTGTGTATGTATGTATAGCTGTCTGGTGCATGGAGTGAGGGTGTATGCTACCATACAGAACAGACAGGATCCCTAACCCCTCATGGTGATGCAGTCTACTACCCTGTTGATGCCATCGGTCTCAGCCTTACTGGCTGCCTGTACATGTTCATTCTCTGTGTCGCGTCGTGTGGGTGCACAGTATTGTGAGGGTGATTACCACATAGGCAGGGGTCCTCACCTCAATACTATCGAGTGTGCGTTATAGTGTTGTTGACCCCGTGAGTGTGGGCATGTTACTGTGTGTTTCTGTGTGTGTCTGTGTGTGTTCTCATCCTGTAATGTGACAGGGTATTACTGCTACACAGTGAGGCCTCATGCTATCAAGTGGCCTCTAACGTTATCATCGGCCAGACCGCTGTATAAACCCCCTGCACCATGTCAACATACCTGTGATGTGACCTGGTATGGATGTCATGTCTCTAGCCACTGTAGCCTATTAAACAGCCCACATGCTTCTGGATCAGTAGATGTGTGGACATCTGTGAAATGGTAGCCTTTCTAACAGTGAGGTTGAGGCTACATATAGCATGCTGGTATTGCCATACATGCTTGTGAGTACTCCACATTTACACATGTGAAACTGCAAACACAGCTACTTATTGGCACAAGCAAGTAGACCTTAAGGAGGGAAGCAGGGCATCATTACCAACATGATTTTACTGTTGTTACCAAGACACATACTGTGAACATACAACAATGCACTCCAACTGCCAAACACTGTAACGTAATGGCACATGCAATTAGACCTTAAGGAGGGAAGCAGGGCATAATTATCAACATGCTGTTACCATTGTTACCAAGACACATACTGTGAACATATAACAATGCATTATAAACCTTACTACATGGTATGTCTGGTGCCTGTCAACAGTACACAACTAATGTCATATACACTTATCTCACTATTCTGTTCACCCTGTGCATTAGACCATATGAGCATGTCCCTGCACCAATGGTGTGGATGACAGGGATGCAGCACAGGCATCATCATATGCGCAGGGTGATAATGTTTGCCAGGGGCATAGGCTGCACCAGTGGATGACATCATGTGTGTGGGTAAGGTCCGGTGATCTGATTGGACATGTGTGGTCATTATGCATGTGGGTGTTGTGGTGCCCTACAGATGTTTATGCTGTGTGCGTGTATGTGTGCACACAGTTCTGCCTTTTGTCAGGCCTACACAGGGGTATTATTGACAGCTCGAGATATTACAGACCAGGATGTACAGCTCACTGTGTCCAGCCACGGCCACGTGACCTGTGCCTGCCAGGGGTTGCATGGGCACTACCAGGCAGAGGTACAGATTGGCTACTGTCCGATGACACTTGTCCACTGGAACCGTGTCCCCACTGGGAACATTCAGGGCCACGTCCACGTGGCCTGCTGTGTCCTGGTGTGGACAGCACAGCACCAGCTGCACTGCTACCGGCACTATGGGAGCGGGCATGTGAGGTGGCTCATTCACGTTGACCTGCACTTGGTGGTGTAGCTGGCCTACGTCCACGTGGCCTACGCCTCACTCCTACCAGATGTTCCAGCACAGGCAGCTCATGCTCGCAGATTGCCATGCCACGGTCAAGGATTCCAACCATGTCACCCAATTGCCTGTCCAGAACATCAACAATCTGCTGTTGAGCATTTGCCAATGCCTGGATGTTGTCATTTAGAGTATGGATCACAGCCCTCTGAAGCCTCTGCCCTTCACTGTTCTGTGGTTCAGCACGTGCCTGTGCTGCCATTACAGTCTGGAACATGCGTCTGGTGACACCAGCTGCTGCACTTTGTCCTGCAGGTGCATGTCTGCCAGAGGTCCTCCTATGAGCAGCACTGGCCACATGCCTGCGTGGCACATCTGCAGTTATTACACTGACACCATGGTGTGGGGACAAACCTTCTGTAGCCACCACACGTTCCTGTTCCAAGCTAACACACACTGACTGTCCTTCTTCTATGGCCACTGGTGATGGAGTATGTGTTGGCATGAGAACTGTGTGCGGGGAAGAGGGGGACATAGCTGGCATGGCAAACATTGGTAGAGATTCAGCCCCTGACAACCCTGCCTCTACCTCATGCATATGTTCATCACTGCTAGTATCTGTGGGGACACTAACATCAGATGGACCACAGGAGGGTAACGCACCTACGTCACCTGTGAATGCAAAGAAAGACTCTACATTACAATAGACACACAGACACACAGACACACCATGCATGTGAGTTGACAGACGGCATGCAGCATGCATGTGATATAGCAGACGGCATGCAGCTCAGACATTAATAGTGGTAGTTAGCATACCTCCCTGGGTTGCACACAACAGCAAGCAGGTGTCATATCAGTAGCAGACGGCATGCAGCATGCATGTGATACAGTAGACGGCATGCAGCTCAGACATTAATAGTGGTAGTTAGCATACCTCCCTGGGTTGCACACAACAGCAAACAGGTGTCATATCAGTAGTCATGCTGTTCATACATTCATGGTAGTAAGCATGCATCCCTGTGATACACCATGTGGACCAGCACAGGTTAACAGTACACATGGCTGAAGTGACCTTGGCATGTAATCTGCTGATGTGTGCATTGACATGCATACATGTCTGACACAATGGTGTCCAGACACATGTACAGCATTGTAATGGGTATCACATTGCAGTGTTGTCTGTATGCCCTACAGATAGAATGCACTTTTAGCAAATGTGCATGAGCATTGAAGGGTAGTGTGAGGCATCTACATTACTATACAGTGTGAAGTACAGACACTGTGCCATTGCATGGCATCATGAGGCGTCTATAGTGCTATACAGTGTGTAATACGCACACAGTGCATAGCCATAACTGCGTGCATACACATTACATAACTGTGGATTGTGACCCACGACACTGAGGTGTTTACACACCAAACCATGCTGTGTCATGTGACAGGTCATTGGAAGACCAACGGATAACACCCCTGCACAACTACTACAAAGTCTTAGCTGCCTGGCAATCATGTCCACACATGGCAGACTTGTCAATACACCATGTCCCACATGACATTAATGTACCACACACACGAGGTGCATGGCTGACATTGATGTCCTACAGCAGCAAGGGAAATGTACAGTATCTGTGGCCTGATGTGGTGTCAATGTTTGTGGAGGCTGTACAGGTGACTACTGTCATGCTATGACACAGTCGTGATGTTCAACACATCTTATATGGTCGAATTAAGTGACACCTCCACTAGCTGTGCACAGGCGTTTAGGATGTCCAGTGTTCCACATCAACTATATAATCAGTCAACTAAGGCTATAGTTGGACCATGTGTGGACAATGTGCAACAGGGTGTATACACATCACATCTACTGTGTGGCTACATGTCTCTGGCCATCCTCCATGGCCATGTGTGAACATGTGTTGGCCAAATGTTTGTGATGGCCATCTATCTCACATGTCTGTGTTGTCCCATATTACATACACCCATAGATGTCAGATATGTCACTGTCCACAGGGCTATGCAGACAACGGGTTGCATGTTTGGTATGTGGGGTATGTATTATGGGATAGTGAGACAATATTGCAGCCAGAACACTACATGTCTGGGACATGTTAGATGGCACATCACAATGTGTGCACCCATTGCAGGGACATATTACACAATGGTGACTCCTGTGGGCTGCCCATATCCCAGCTCACTGTGTGGTACTGTTTGCGTACCACACATGTGTTGTTCCAATGTATAGTACATATGCCTACATTGAACACCTCCACTGTTGTATGCACAGCTGTCCACACATCTAGCAATGACAGATACTGTGGTTTCATGTCGGTGTTTCATTTCGTTTGTATATATTGCACATGGGTAGCCAGTGTGAATGATGACAGATGTGACCTGTATATCATGACTGGACCATACATTATGTGTACATGTGTTAACTGGCCACATGGCATATAGATATATGCATTAACATGCCTGATACTGATAACTGTCTCACCTGCAATGGACTGATGTCTGTGCGACACTCCAGAGGTACCAGGGGTGACACAGCAGTTTGAACATTATCCATGACTGTATGACAGCCACAGGGGGCATTGTGCATGTTAACACATTTGCCTGTACAATAGCATATAGTATGCACATGTGTGCATAGACAGGGTAGCATACTGTAGTATGCGGCATGTGTGTAAACATACCTTGCATATGATGTTACATTACATATTGTACAGTGACACATGCAATTCAATGGTATATAATAGTCATATGTGCAGTAGTGACTTACCAGGCAACTCCAGGCTCATTGGTTGGGAGACACCCACCTCCACGGTGGCAGCTAGTGTTTGTGGATGTTGTTCTGAGGGTGTCCCCAGGCTGGCCAGTAGCTCCTTGGTGTGTGTGAGTGGGGGCTGGGTTGGTAGCCCACCACCTGTTCCACCTTGTTCCCTGGCGATTGCATTGGCATGCTGTTTTGCATGTCATGTTAGGTCCATGCAGTGTCTACGCACCTACTGGTAGGTGCGGTTATGGCCACCCACATCATTAACCCTCCTGCAAAGGTCCTGCCACAGGTCGTCACCCTGCTGGGCAAGCTGTGGCACATGGCTGAACAACACCTCATAGTTCTCATGGAGGTACAGGATGAGGGCATCATCCTCCAGGTGGCTATACGCTGGCAGGCGTGAACAAGGCATTATCTGGAAGACATAATGATGGAGACAGGTCACAGTATCACAGAGATGTACAGAGATACAGCTGCACATACATTTGTATTAAATCTAGTACATTTGAACAGTTATCTTTGCAAATCGTCATGGCACTGACATGACTGCATTGTTTGTGTCACACACATGTAACACCCGTTATGCATTGGATATCATCACCATATATGTGTGTCACCTCATTACATTGTTCACACACCATGTGAATGCTGTCTTGATGTGAGCATGTCTGTTTGTCTGTACTGGTGTTTTTGCCTATCAGCACATGCCTGGATGTGTCCACAGTAATGCTGTTGACCTTCATGCAGTGTATATGTCACATATCAACACATACACTGCCTTAATGGACATGAGCAGTGACAATGCACACATACACATGGAAACCTTTACATGCATGTGTTTTTCCATATACATCTACATGGCACTGTACAGCAGTTCAACATCCTGCCATGTATTGCCTGTGTTGCACATGTGATAGACATGGGACAATGGCTAGCTGGACATCATTCGCAGGGATGGTTATCAACTATGGCATGTATGGGCAAGATTTTCTAGCTGTATCCGACAGCCATTTGGCAACCACGAGGTGCATCAGTGCCACATTACTGATCTAGACAGTTAATAATACATCTACCATGTAGTCATCGAACCATGTATGACAGAGATGACATATGCCACTTTGATGGACAGGGTTGCATGGTATGGCAGGAGTATGTAACATGTATGGCACAGGGATCTGTCCAGCATGTGGTGATCCTTGTAGTAGGATGGTGGCTGTCCATGACGTATGTCTTTCAGATCAGGATATGTATGTGTAGCATGTCCAACATCACAGTGTAGCACATGTCTTCATGCAAGATAGCCAGCATGCTGCATAGTGGAGGTGAGGATTGTGAAGGCTGATATCGCCCATCCACGCATGGTCAATACCCCTTAAAGGTGATATGTGATCCGATATTGGTCACCCGAGTGCTAAGTATGCCTGTCCAATGATCTCCATGCTCATGGATGGCACCCTGCCATGACATGGGTGCCTCATATGACTACCTAATAGGCCTGGAGATGTCACCAACTCAGGGAGGTGAACTGCACAGCACCATCACTTAGACAGTGTCCATAATGTTGACCGCTGCCTAGGTGGTAGTTAATGGGTACAGGGTTATTCACCTAGTGGTGACAATGCTATTATCAGCTGTCAGATTGTGCACATATGTCACACACCTCACCCACAAAGCCCATTCTGTATGTTGTCCACAACACTGAGACAGCTATTGCTCCTAGGTCTTGGACATTCACATCCTTACATACACAGATGCCTCCCATTTGTCTGTGTGGTATGGGCTACAATGAGGGGGGAGTACACAACATTAACCCTGTTTTACGGTAGCTGCCACTGGTGTGATATGCACATGTCACTCAGACACCTTTTGTAGTGTTGCTTCTGTCAACAGGCCACTGGTAGAACACTCCTGTGACATATGAAGGTACATCTAGCATACTCAGTGTAGCTGGAACACGGTATGGGTGATGATGTCCTATGACCTGTCACAGGTATGCTATGCAGTGTGAAAACATCCATACTGTCATCTACTTCTGTACTGCTATCATCTACGTTGATAAAGGTTCATAGACTTGCAGACCATACTCAGCAGGGTAATAGTGCAGTGCCTCCAATTATGACTGTCGTCTCCACTTGTGGGTTGCAGTGGGTTGATATTATCCAACACCCTATCTGTATTGCATATTCATGCTCAGCACTTGTTCAGAACATGTGAGCACTTCATGAGCTACTAATTACTATAGCACCCATTCCAACTCATGTCTTACAAGTACACTGTCTGTCCTTACATTTCCAGCTTGCTTACAGTACAAAAGCTGTTGTACACACGTAACCACACATAACTCACACATCTTGTGAGACATGGTTGAATATACAGGCATGTCCAAGTGTCACGTACCAGTGCTATTGCCTGTCTATATGATGAATATGGCAAACATGTGGCAATAGAGCAATTGTCTCATGTACACAGTCAATGCTCACCTCCCAACATATGACACTACAGCCTGTGGGAGATGCACATATGTAGCCATGCTGGGGTAATGCTCTCACCAACCCAGACTGGACCTGACATTCATGTGGGGACGTTTAACATTTGCAACACACCCCACTCATCACATAGTCTCACTAGATCTCCACCACCACAGGCCACACATAGTATGAGTACGACATTTGCAGAACCTCTCCATACTCTGTGTAGGCACCAGAGGCAGCCCCCATTACCAAACACAACAACAATTACTTATAGCCCACAGACTCATGTGTGCCCATCAACTACAGCCAATAGGGTGTTATAACATACCCAACACACCGGTCATAGGTGACTCTGTAGGCGGTCACACTGATACACCAGGGATCACTGCAGTGGCTGTACTGCACAGAGGTGCAGGTAACACATGACTCTGCTGTTCACAGACAGGACAATACCCTAGAGAGGTGACACCAGTGTAAACACTGTAGTTGGGCTTACACATAGACTTTCCTGACTGCATAGTACCTCACTATGAACCTGAGAAGTTATTACATGTCCTTTGTGCATGGTTAATTGAGTAGCTCTTCCATTTCGATTAGCTATCATGCTGTTACAGTGTCCCATGACTACAAGCCATATGTATCCTGTTATTGTGTATTGTACATGCCAATAGACAATACCTTTTGTTTGCATGATATAACAGTTGAGCTGTGTAGAATATCTGACATATCTACCTACAATACTGTACATTACACATATTTTACATATTATCCCATAATGCAAAGCATACTTGCATAGCAGGACCACCTTAGGCATGTTATTGTTGTTAATATGCCCATACACATGCCCACTGTGACAGTATATCAACATATACTATCCCCTGCTATGGCACGTACTTGTTGGACATACCCTACCACTGATGGCGGGTGGTGTGGAATTGTTCTATTTAAAGCCCTCATGTAACATCCTTTGTGGTGTATGTGATGTTTACCTTGTGGCCCACAGCAGGACACACAATTTATACAAGCATTACTATGCTCAACAAGACATCACTACATAATACCTTTTCCCACTTTATGCATTGTGTACACTTTTAATGAATACAAAACAGGCTCTACGTACACTAGCATACTGAGTGTTCCACATAACTTGTTAGCATTCTGAATAAATATCTCTCTTACACCTTTACTGTTTAAACGGTTCTATGGTATGAGCATACATTTTGAATGTATGGCAAGCCATCCTTATATACGTCGATACCTGTAACATGTGGTTTCCTTCCACCAATTGCTGTTCCTGAGTACATTATTACATGCACATCAGCTGTGCAGCTACTCCATTCACCAATTACGCGGCAACAGTGGGGTATAATTTAATTCTCCACTTGGGCATTGCCCTTTTGCCCTACATTCAGGGAGACGGCCTGTATGTGTTTTGTTGTGAGGAATTGCAACTGCTATTTGTAGAGACATGGATATTTTGAATTCATGTTCCCCGTGGATTGTGTGTGACGGCTAGAGTATGTGGTTCTACATGTGATTGTACCTGTCATCTCAACCGTCTGATAAGGGACTATTGCAAACAAATCCTGTAACATCACCGTCTGTTCCATTATAAAACAGCTACGATTTCACATGGCGCCTTTACAAATGTGTCTCTCACAAGGTATGTTAACGCTTCTGCAGATGTAATTGAGTGAGTGGATGTTTGTGATGTTATTACAGTCTGTATTGCAATTGTTTCGGGTGCGGGGGAGATGTAGGTGGGTGTACATAGCATATACAGGTTTGTGAGGACTGCATTTCTACATATTCCATATATGTGTGTGGGCTCCTTCCCTAATTGAAGACCTATCACTTAGTAGACTGAACTATGGTTGTTACGGGCTTATAAATTGAGCCATTGTTAATTGGTTTCTATATAGTATGCAGGTGAGGTTGATACTTCCATACCTCCGGAAATACAGCGATATGTAAAGGAATGTTACTAAATGACAGCTGTCTCGTATATTTCTGTCACAGATATTTGAACTCATTGCAGTTGTGTTGGTGACTGAGCCTCTTTGGCATGGGTTGCCACCTTTTCAAATGGCCGTAGTGGGACATTTGCAGGACACACATAGGTGTTTACAGGCCGACACATACCCACGGTCAGTACACAGGATAGAACATACTTTTATCCTGAATACATACTTATTCTTGTAGCACTTTAGCTACTTATCATGTTTCATGTAACATTTACGTTTTGTAGATACAGACATAACTATTTAATGCAACTATTACATAATATATGGGACATAATTATGTCCTACAATCTCGGACATTTACCCTTTTTAATATGTTTTTGTCAGGACACAATTGCCCAGGGAGGGGCTGTCCCTCTTAAAGTGGGACAGGTGGTAACCGTATGCCTACGGCCAGCTATGACCACACCTACCGTACTAATCTACCTCTGAGTTAGCACTAACAGACACACGATGCAAACACACACACACACACATTACAGTCCCATGGAAATGCACACGGCACCCTCAACACACACATACACAGACTACAGCAATCACAAACACAGGTGAACACAATACCTGCGTGGACTGCAACACCGGTAGCGATAACTAAATGTCCCTTAATATAGTGATAATATTACATGCGCTTCCAGTGTTCCGGTACTGTGTTCTTTCAGTCTTTAAGCCTCGTGATTATGCGTGTCAGTATGTGACACATTCCATAGTTGGCAGTATCCTATTTATTTCTACCTCCATGGCTGAGTACATGTCGTTGACCTATCTATATATTTGCAGATATAGGTGAATCCGTACATATCAACATATATCTCTCTATCTCCCTTTCTATCTCTATTATATATATGTATATATATATGTATATATATATATATATATATATATATATATATATATATATATATATATGAGAGAGAGAGTGAGAGGGAGAATACACCTTTCATTGTGTACATGTCAGTGTATACTGTTTCCTGGACTCCGCACGTTTGTGTTTGAACCTGTCACATTACACACCTGCCATTTTTACATCTTGGGTAGCTTAGTGCTAGGTGATTGTGTACATGATTGTGTGTTCTACTCCTGGCAGTGGTTGTTTTACCCTTCGGAGAAGGCACTATTATTACAGGGGTGAATAATGTTAGTTTCACCTGTTCTGGACATCATTGACCATGATCTGCACGATATTCAGAGAAGCTTAGCCCTGTTTCACACATATCAGTATAGTCATGCTTAAACGATGCTTACCAGCACTGGGCAACGCATATTCCCGCTAACATGTGCTAAACCTGATCTGATGACCTGCATCCACCATCCATTATCCGTGCCTTCGGGATTACGTAACATCCCTTGCAGGACGTGGTAACGGGAACATGCATGACAGTCAGTGCATTTACCACTTGGGCATCTGGGATTTATACATGTGTTATGGTGTTTTGTATGTGGACTGTACTATGGATGTTACTCCATACTGCAATCAAATGGGTAATTCAGTTAGTTTACATGTGGATGAGACCTATTAATGGTATGTCCAAGTGATGTTTAATGGATGTGCTCCTCCAGCATTGGGAATGTATGTCACAGTGAGCCACACACTATAATGTGCTACACCTTCACACAACCATAGGTGGAGCATGCTGGGGTGACAGATAGCTGTCATGGGTACACCCCATGCTTTGCCTCTACATCCATGATTACATTGTATGGAGCCCTTCATTAACACACCAGGGAATCCATGCAGAGTGTGTGGGGAACAGTGATTACACACATGGATCCCGCAATTTGCTCTGCTCCACTGAGGGTCAGTTGGTTACTCGATGTGGTGGCAACAGCAGACACTGTTTGCCTCGATTGATGAATGGCCTCTGACAATTGGGAGTGTACCTATCGATGTACCTAGGAACCTATACATATAGTACCAACATATGCTGATAGGTGCGTGTACTGTTCAGGTGTTGACATTCCTTGTTCCAATAGCTGTTGTGTGTGCAATGGTTGAGGGCTGCCTATGTAGGATTCACACAGTAGGCCACCTATACATTACAATTTACAGGTGGTCGTGTGTGTGCCATCCATTTTACTGTGTGTGCAGGTGGAGAGGTGTGTCAGTCCGCAGGGGCCTACACTGTCAGAGTATGTGCTATACGTTCCCTCTTTGCCAAGGTGTAGGCATATTGGGCATGCCTCTGTCTGCCTACTGGGGCTGGCACAGGGTGTTCGTGGTCTGAATCCCTCTGTGCCTGTGATGGCCTTGGCAATTGCGGTGGGCTGTGAGGGCCTTCACCATTATGTCCCTGCTGCAGTTGTTTCCGCAGGATCATATTATGTAGCATGGCACATACTATGAAGATGTGAGCACACATGCCTGGAGAGTACTGCAAGGCTCCACCAGATATGTCCAAGCAACGGAACCATGATTTCAGCATCCCGAACACATGCTCAATGCTGATTCTGGTTTGTGAGTGTGCCTCATTATGGCGTTCTTGCATGGGTGTGTGTGCATTTCTGATGGGAGTCATCATCCACGGCTCCAGTGCATAGCCAGCATCCCCCACAAGGTGGCCATGTGGGATGTCCCCCCTGACAAATACCTGATACAGCTGTGAGGCATGCCAGATGTGGGAGTCATGGTAGCTTCCAGGGCTGCCAGCACACACATCCATGATAATGCCCTGGGCATTGCACACGACCTGGCAGTTGATGGAGTGGTATCCCTTGTGGTTTATGTAGTGCCTACCATGCTCACCGGGTGGTGATTTGATATGTATGTGCGTGCAGTCTATCGCACCCAGTACCTCCGGGTAGTGTGCCATATGGTAGAAGAGATGCATATTGCTGGCCAACTCCTCCTGAGTTCGGGGGAAGTATATATGCTCATTGGCATGTGGTAACATGGCATCCAGGAACTGGTGTAGTACCCTGGATGCTGATGCCTGTAAGATCCCCATTATATCTCCAGTTGGCCTTTGAAAGGTACCTGTGGCTAGTATTCGCAAGCTTCTAGGCGTGGCCGGCACAGCTCAACTATTTGCTGTAAGATGTCCCTGTCCACCCTGTAACGCTCTACTATCTCCAGATCATGTAGCCCCTGGTAGGTTACCCTTGGTCTGAACACTCTTCTCCTCCTCCGGGGCCTGCGGTGGTTGTCAGCATCATCCTCCACAACACCTTCAGTCACTAACACATGGTGATGAATCACAGCTACGGCAGCTCCCAACATGTACATTGTAAAAGTTCCCCATCTGTTTACACCTATGGTGCAGTGTTTGTGAATACACAGGTGTGTGTGAGATGCTTTCACACTTTATACTATTGTGCTGTGAACACTGATGATGTCATAGGGTGTGTATGTACGATCATAGCTACAGGGTATCTTATGTGTTTTACGACAGGAACTACTATAGTGGTGCCTTTGGTGTTGAATTACATTTGGCTGCCGTGGATTACCTCTTGCCCTTCCTGTTACATTTCTTAACATTTCACCTCCCATTTTCTGGCATGCATCCAGCAGCCTGCTTTCATTTGTACTTTCCTAAACCTGGCCTATCTTGGGTAATGTGTTCTATGGCCGGTCTACTGCAGGTTTGCTTTGTTCTGCTATGACAGTTCTCTTTTCTTTGCAATCCGACACCTCCCCTATCCTGTTTTGCAGGTTTCTGTGAGCAGACTTGTCAGCTGCCGCCGATTGCCCACTGTGAGTTAATAGGTGTTAATTGCTCAGTTGTACTCCAATTACCCTACTGCAGCATTTCCTTATTTTCTTCCCCTGACCTTCCTGTTTGAGCTATGGTGCACGGCGCGTGCGTCCGCTTACTGTGTTTTGGGCACATTTTCATCCCCGTACACATGCACTTTTGGGCACCATATGTGCTTTCAGCTGAACGATGCTATACCTACCTCCCCACCCCTGTCCTGTGGCTTTGCTTAGCAACGGCCAGGCCAGATTTGCATTGCTCCAATGTGCTTACAGCTACGGTGGCATACCCCACTGCTGATGTCATATATACCTCTAAACCACTCCTCGGTGTTGTAGCGCTGTGTCGTATGGTACATCCTTAGTCCGGCGGGACGTTTGCGATTCACTATTACCTGCCTCATTTGCATGGCATTGACTACTAATTCCTAGTTACCGCGCTGAACACTGTCACAGACCCTTAGCAACCCTTGCAGCTTGGTTGTGGTGTACCATGCATACCATTGAGTATTATGGTGAAATCATGATTTGTATTACATTGCGATTTTATGACATTTGTATATATTTTCTTTGTGTTCCCGTTTGCGCACACATGCCCTGCGGTTGTACTTTGCGTTACTGTGGACATGACATTAAATGTTGTTTTTTAGGTGTTGTGCATCTTTTCTTATGCCATTGGCTGTATATTTAGCCATTGGCATATGTTAACTTTTTAATACATGAGTCTGGTCCGCTTTCATAGCTCTGATGTTCTGTTTGGAAAAATGTAAACCGTGTTTTTTGGTTTACATTTCTGTGGGCTTACACTATGCCTGCACCACTTCATGAATCGCTATGTACCTTCATTTGCATGGTGCGGCACTGCGCATGGGGTGATTAGCATACCTAAGCCGAGGGTTCTCAGATCTGGCATACGCTGGTAGTGCACGTGGAATTGGATCGTACCTGAATCGCTCAGTGGCCATATTTGGCATTATACCGCCTACGCTACGCCTGGGGCCTGGCACAAGCTTCATGAATCCCGGGGATTATGTCCTCCCTGAATCTTTCCCTCTTAACATTACTTTTCACCCTCCTTACTATCTCTAACTTACATTTCTTCATTGCAGTCACAGCTGATTATTATTCTAGTCATTATAAAATGTATGTACATACTCGGTCTCACCCCCTTCATTTTTAACAGAGTGAGCTGTGAGACATTGAGCAGTCTATACATATTCACGTCTCTCCACAGAGTTAGTGATTAGAAACATGCCACCATTTGTAGATTCTGTACACAGTCTGGGATCTGTTCTTTTATGATCATGGTGTACATACATAGGCAATCTGTAGTAATTCAGTTAACCCCCACTTAGACATCACTAGTAGCTTTAGTTATGTAGAACCAACCTCGATGTAAAATGAATGTAAGACAAAGCACACTTAACCCAGAGCTATTAAGATGCTTGTAATGTATTGCATGCAATATGGTCCTTGAAGCAATATTGTGAAGTAAAACTGTGTATTATGCCTTGCTTTAATTTGGACGAATAATACATTTGTAGCATTTCCAGCCTAAAGCATTGTGCATAATATGAAGTATATATTATTTTTTATTTATCCTTTTTGTTGACCAGAATAGTCCCACTAGGCTAGTGGCTTCTTTTCAGGGGTGACCTAAGGTGGTATTTACACTACTAGGGGAAATTTGGCCAGAACACTGGGAAACTTCCCCTACTTTTTTCAATATCTACCATGGGTTTAACATCTCATCCAAAGGACAACACACTCAGGAGTGCAGCATCACCCTTATGATGCACCTCAATGTCAGCAATCTTTCTACTTTTTGTGGGAATAGAACCCACAGCTTTCTGCACCAAAGGCAAGTGGTACGTGTTGCATCACAGACTAGATGTTACATACAATTTCCTGCCGTAGTAGCACAAACATAAGGATATGTGCTACTGGATAATGCATTTGGAGCTTTTCTCCACATTTCTACTAAAAAGGCTATGATAACCTTGTCATTAAATACAACTAATAAGTGCACAAAATGTCACTAGAGTATCATAATAACAATAATAATAATAATAATAATAATAATAATAATAATAATAATAATACACAATAGTGACATGTGTTTGTAAGTCAGGTTTATTGTCAGGGATAGGTGTTGCATGTTTGCGTGCAAGTCAATGATATTAGGGTTATGATCAGGGTTAGTTAAGGGAACAGACAGCATTTTTAGTGTGTGTGTGTGTGTGTGTGTGTGTGTGTGTGTGTGTGTGTGTGTGTGTGTGTGTGTGTGTGTGTGTGTGTGTGTGTGTGTGTGTGTGTGTGTGTGTGTGTGTGTGTGTGTGTGTGAGTGTTATGTTAGCCTGTCTTGTGTAGTGGCAGTGTTACAGGAAGGTTTTATTAAGGTAAGGTGTTGGGCTAGAGTTGGGGAAATGGATGCTAACTATACTCTTAATGCTGCTCCCCAACCCTAACCCTACATCTTACCTTAAAGAAACCTTCAAGGAACACTGCTACTATTCCAAATAATTTGATGCTGGTGTTATGGGGGGTTTAGTGTTAATATCAAGGAGGGAATAGTTTTCCTTTCTCTATATTTTTTAGTTCGATATTTATTGCTTTTGATATTCTGTATGTTTGAACATTTTATGTCAGTGTTTTGAGTTCAATATTAAAAACATTCAATCATAGAGAATAGAACCATATCTATATATATATATATATATATATATATATATAAATATATATATATATATATATATATATATATATATATATATATATATATATATATATATATTATTTATTTATTTTACATTTGTTTAGCGGGGTAGCCCAACTGGATTCATATCCATTTTCAGTGGAGGCCCAGGGAGAAAAGCTCCAAGAAGACATTCAACAAACTGTTACATTTTTACAGTTTAAAACACAAAATAAAACACAAATAAAACGATTTTTACACAGATGTAAACAAACACAAAAACAGATGCACAAACAAATTATTACATTTTTACTCAGATGGAAAATTCTAGACAGTGATTTTAAGAATGATAGGGCATTGAATGCCTCGTAGGCTAACCTGGTAGTAGATCCAAGGAAATCAGAGGATTTATAAGTTAAGAAACAATAAAGTGTAGGCAAAAGTCCTCCATGTGCATATGAGTGATGGTTAGAGTTAGTCTGGATTAGGACAAGGACATAGCCATCTTTTTTTTTTAAGTACTGAATCAGACTTTTCTTGAATTGAGGTAGAGTTCAGATGTAAGATTAGCAGGAAGAGAATTCCTAGTTTTGCCAACAGAGTTAGCAAATAGAGATTTACCGGCTGTGTTGCTGGATTTGAGAATTTGAGCTAGTAGTCTTTCAGATGAACGAAGTGCGCTAAGGTTACTGTGGGGGGTGATGAGGTTTTTTAAGTATGGGTGTATTATCTGGTTGGTGCAGGATCTTGTGTGCAACTATTAGTTGGTTAACCTGAAGAAGGTTAGGCAGTTTTTGGTTTACATTTCTGTGGGCTTATGCTATGCCTGCACCACTTCATGAATCGCTATGTACCTTCATTTGCATGGTGCGGCACTGCGCATGGGGTGATTAGCATACCTAAGCCGAGGGTTCTCAGATCTGGCATACGCTGGTAGTGCACGTGGAATTGGATCGTACCTGAATCGCTCAGTGGCCATATTTGGCATTATACTGCCTACGCTACGCCTGGGGCCTGGCACAAGCTTCATGAATCCCGGGGATTATGTCCTCCCTGAATCTTTCCCTCTTAACATTACTTTTCACCCTCCTTACTATCTCTAACTTACATTTCTTCATTGCAGTCACAGCTGATTATTATTCTAGTCATTATAAAATGTATGTACATACTCGGTCTCACCCCCTTCATTTTTAACAGAGTGAGCTGTGAGACATTGAGCAGTCTATACATATTCACGTCTCTCCACAGAGTTAGTGATTAGAAACATGCCACCATTTGTAGATTCTGTACACAGTCTGGGATCTGTTCTTTTATGATCATGGTGTACATACATAGGTAATCTGTAGTAATTCAGTTAACCCCCACTTAGACATCACTAGTAGCTTTAGTTATGTAGAACCAACCTCGATGTAAAATGAATGTAAGACAAAGCACACTTAACCCAGAGCTATTAAGATGCTTGTAATGTATTGCATGCAATATGGTCCTTGAAGCAATATTGTGAAGTAAAACTGCGTATTATGCCTTGCCTTAATTTGGACGAATAATACATTTGTAGCATTTCCAGCCTAAAGCATTGTGCATAATATGAAGTATATATTATTTTTTATTTATCCTTTTTGTTGACCAGAATAGTCCCACTAGGCTAGTGGCTTCTTTTCAGGGGTGACCTAAGGTGGTATTTACACTACTAGGGGAAATTTGGCCAGAACACTGGGAAACTTCCCCTACTTTTTTCAATATCTACCATGGGTTTAACATCTCATCCAAAGGACAACACACTCAGGAGTGCAGCATCACCCTTATGATGCACCTCAATGTCAGCAATCTTTCTACTTTTTGTGGGAATAGAACCCACAGCTTTCTGCACCAAAGGCAAGTGGTACCTGTTGCATCACAGACTAGATGTTACATACAATTTCCTGCTGTAGTAGCACAAACATAAGGATATGTGCTACTGGATAATGCATTTGGAGCTTTTCTCCACATTTCTACTAAAAAGGCTATGATAACCTTGTCATTAAATACAAATAATAAGTGCACAGAATGTCACTAGAGTATAATAATAACAATAATAATAATAATAATAATAATAATACACAATAGTGACGTGTGTTTGTAAGTCAGGTTTATTGTCAGGGATAGGTGTTGCATGTTTGCGTGCAAGTCAATGATATTAGGGTTATGATCAGGGTTAGTTAAGGGAACAGACAGTATTTTTAGTGTGCGTGTGTGTGTGTGTGTGTGTGTGTGTGTGTGTGTGTGTGTGTGTGTGTGTGTGTGAGTGTTATGTTAGCCTGTCTTGTGTAGTGGCAGTGTTACAGGAAGGTTTTTATTAAGGTAAGGTGTTGGGCTAGAGTTGGGGAAATGGATGCTAACTATACTCTTAATGCTGCCCCTCCCCCAACCCTAACCCTACATCTTACCTTAAAGAAACCTTCAAGGAACACTGCTACTATTCCAAATAATTTGATGCTGGTGTTATGGGGGGGTTAGTGTTAATATCAAGGGAGGGAATAGTTTTCCTTTCTCTATATTTTTTAGTTCGATATTTATTGCTTTTGATATTCTGTATGTTTGAACATTTTATGTCAGTGTTTTGAGTTCAATATTAAAAACATTCAATCATAGAGAATAGAACCATATATATATATATATATATATATATATATATAAATATATATATATATATATATATATATATATATATATATATATAATTTATTTATTTATTTTACATTTGTTTAGCGGGGTAGCCCAACTGGATTCATATCCATTTTCAGTGGAGGCCCAGGGAGAAAAGCTCCAAGAAGACATTCAACAAACTGTTACATTTTTACAGTTTAAAACACAAAATAAAACACAAATAAAACGATTTTTACACAGATGTAAACAAACACAAAAACAGATGCACAAACAAATTATTACATTTTTACTCAGATGGAAAATTCTAGACAGTGATTTTAAGAATGATAGGGCATTGAATGCCTCGTAGGCTAACCTGGTAGTAGATCCAAGGAAATCAGAGGATTTATAAGTTAAGAAACAATAAAGTGTAGGCAAAAGTCCTCCATGTGCACATGAGTGATGGTTAGAGTTAGTCTGGATTAGGACAAGGACATAGCCATCTTTTTTTTTTAAGTACTGAATCAGACTTTTCTTGAATTGAGGTAGAGTTCAGATGTAAGATTAGCAGGAAGAGAATTCCTAGTTTTGCCAACAGAGTTAGCAAATAGAGATTTACCGGCTGTGTTGCTGGATTTGAGAGTTTGAGCTAGTAGTCTTTCAGATGAACGAAGTGCGCTAAGGTTACTGTGGGGGGTGATGAGGTTTTTTAAGTATGGGTGTATTATCTGGTTGGTGCAGGATCTTGTGTGCAACTATTAGTTGGTTAACCTGAAGTAGGTTAGGCAGTTCAAGCCATCCTAGTAGATTTAGGTTATGACAGTGATGAATTCTGTAGGCTGCATCGGTAGCAAATCTAGCAATGTGATTGTAGCTGCTAGAAAGTTTATTAAGGTCAGTTTTACTGAGGTTTGTAAATAGAGGGGAAGCATAGAGGAGGGTGGAAAGTAGATGTGTATGAGCAATTACAGTTCTGGCTAATGGCATTAGGAAGGCCTTGATCCTATATAGTCAGCCATTTTTTTTATTAACTGTTTTAATAGTTTTATTGATATGCAGATCAAACTTAAGGTTATTATCTATTATAACTCCTAACAGTTTGGTTGAGGAATCTGGGGAAATAATGGTGCCATTGTTGGATTTTAATGTAAAGATTATAGGGGCAGACCTGTGAGTGGAGGAGAAAAGCAGCATTTTGGTTTTATTAGGATTTAACATGAGACGACGCTTAAGGAGCCAATTTTCAACTGTTTTAAAAATATTTTGGGATAGAATCTGCAACTCTGTAGGTGAAGTGTCAGAGCATACTAAAGTGGAGTCATCCACATATTGAATGCATGTTGCATTTGGGATGACCTTATACAAATCATTGATGAAAATGGAAAATAATAGTGGACCTAGTATGGAGCCTTGGGGTACTTTGAGGGTGATGGGTAAAAGGGTGGATAGTTTGCTCTGCCATAGGACAGCCTGTTGTCTACCACTGAGATATGACTGAAACCAATGGATGGCCTGGTCCTCTAGAGAAATGGATTTCAAAGTGTTTATGAGTATTTGGTGGTTTACCATATCAAAGGCTTTTGAAAGATCAAGAAAGATAGCAGAGGAAAGTTTATTACTGTTTCGGTGTTGGTTAATGACATTAGAGAAGGAGAGGAGGGCTGGGGTTGTACTATGGAATGGTCTAAAGCCATGTTGGGTGTTGGCTAGAAGATTATTATGGATAAGATAGTTCACGAGTTGATTGTGGATGCATATTTCCATAAGTTTAGCCAAGGGTGACAGAATAGCTATGGGTCTATAGTTTGAAAGTTCAGTAGAGCTGGAGTGGGATGACATGGGATATCTTCCAGATGGAGGGAATGGACGTTTCAGTTATATTTCTATTGATCAGGATAGTAATGGCATATGCTATGGCTTCTGCAGCTTTTTGTAGATATTCTGCAGGAAGGTGATGAGCCAACAGGATGGTAGGCTTTAGTTTTTTTAAGTAATATTCAGACCAAAGATGTGCAAACTGGCTTGAAGTTAAAGGGGAGCTGGGAGCAGGGTGTAGTGGCAGGAGAATATGGGAATCCAGGGGATATTTGGTTAGCTAGGTTCTGGATGGTTGTTGCAAAGAAGCTGTTAAAGGTATTGGCAATTTCTGCTAGGGGTTTTTGCTTAGAATCCAAGGGGGTAGGAGTGGAGGACTGTCCCGGACTAAGGAGTTTGCTTATACCTACCCAAAACTTTTGTGGCTTGTTTTGGTGTTTTTCTTGTAGATGACAGTAATAGTTTTTCTTGTCTAATGTGGTGGATTTTTTGTTTCACTTCTTAGCTGTCTGTACTAAGTTGATCTATGGGTTTTTTTGTGGTCCTCAAAGTGGCCCAAGCCCTATTTCGAAGTAGCATTTTATGTCTGGTTTCTTTTGAGAGCCAAGGAGCAACTTTTGTTTTGGTTCTAATAGACCGTGCTGGTGCATGGGTGTCATGGATGGATAGGAATTTGGTATTAAAGAAATTTACTGCTTCTTCAAGTGGTAATTGTTTCAGAACTGACCAATTGCAAGATTTGAGTTCATTTTGGAAATTTGTGCAGTTGAAATTCTTATTGTTCTTTATTGTTTTAAAATGGACTGGTTGTGGATATCAGCTTTTTGCCTGATTAAATAGATGAGGAGGTGATCACTAACATCATCAGGTAGGGTCCCACTCTTGTATTTGAAGTGTGTTAACAAATATTCAATCCAGAATACTTGGTTTATTGTTGATTTTACTGATCCTAGTGGGGGAGGATATGACCTGTGAAAATCCATAAAAGTTTATGTGGTGAGTGGGGGGTTCTGAGGAACACATGTTCCAGTCTATGTTGAAGTCCCCAAGTACAATGGTTTCTTGGGGGTAATTGCTGGAAAACCAATGTAGGATATCTTCAAGGATATTTATGTTATTGCCTGGGGGAATATACACACAGACGAGAATTATACATTTGTTCTTATTAATGTGGAGCTTAGTGATAAGAATTTCAGCATTGCCAAACAGAGATGTTTGCAGGGCATTATTGGGCACTTCAAGCATGGATTTGTACAGAACAGCTACCCCACCTCCCTTTCTATTGGTTCAATCAAGCCTTAGGATGATACAGCCTGGTGGTATAACTTCTTTATCTGAAGTAGAAAGTTTTAGCCAGGTTTCAGTTAGACATAGTATGTCTGGGGAAAGAGCATCTAAGAGGACATGTAGGTGTTGAATGTTATTGTTTACACTTTTGATATTTAGGTGACTGATCAATTGTGGTCTGGGGGTTTGTCTAAGATTTGTGTAGTAGTGGGACAGTTAGTAAAGGACCTAGAGCCAGTGGATGAGGATGGGCCAAGATTTGGGTGGATATCTCCATCAATTGTCAAGTTGCATTGTAATCTGATTTTGAGCTTCCAGATTTTAATTAATAGACTTCGGTATCTTTTGGTTTTAGGGTTGGCATATCTTGTTCTAATGGGATGCTGATACCTAGTAAGTAAAGAGTTAGATGGCAGGGGGTGCCTTAAGTGTTCAAGCTTGTGTGGAGCTATAAAAGTGGAGGTTTGGCCTTTTGGGTAGTGGAAACCTGGGTATGTATCATATTCAAAGGCAGTAAGAAGATATGGAACAAGCAAAAAGGGTAGCAGAGAGTACAGTGGTAGTATTTTAAGTGGTTTCATTGCAAGTAACATTGGGATTATTGAGGTTGACTTGTCCCCAGTTTAAACTTATTAAGATAGGATGGAAAGGTTAAGTACTGGAGAGCCTGTTGATGACTTGGATATAACCGATTGTTCGAAGAAAGAGGGGGTGTGATTGTAGCACTATATATTTAGCACCACCGGGGGTGAGTGGGATTTGGGGACAAGGTGAGATGTGGAGCAAGCCCAAGTGCAGCGAGGTTTAGCGGAGCAGGGCCAAACCAGAGCACGAGGTAGTAAGGGTCTGTGTATACTGCGTGAGAGCACTGGAGCTAAAAGTAGGTTCTTTCTTACTTTCTATTAGGTTCCATTCCTCCTTCTTATAACAATTTGTCTAAAGAGTTGCGTTTGTTACATTTTATAGTTTTATGGCTATGAGAGTACATTTCACTTTTATGCCCTGGTAAGACATTTAGCGTTTAAGAGCTCACACGTAAAGCATTAAGCTTACTTAAGCGGTTTTCCACTGAGGTACTCTTTAATGGGTAGTAAGGGACTTAAGCCAAATCAGATAATAAAGGTTTCTTAAGATATTGATTGGAAGGGAGCTATTAGTGCTTCAGACCCAGCCCGGCTTTGTAAAATCTAAAATGGTGCCTGCCACAGGTAATATTTATTAATTTTGGGATTGGCTTAAGGTAATAAACAGGGAAGGGAGAGGGGGAAACAAGAGTGTGGGCTGGGAGTTCTTTTGTACTGCTGTTAATGAGCCAAGATCCAGGCAAAGACAAGTTTGTGTTTAAGAAAAAAAAAATCAAAATTGACCAAGAACTGCTGTGAAGCTGTAAGTCATTTCTTAACAATTTATCAGGCGGAAAAACAGCATAACCTTGTATCTGTAGGCTACTGTGCTCCCAATTAAATTAAACACACACAGTATTTGATCAGTTATGGATACTATTTGCTAAAAGAAGGGAATAAAAGAGACATGGAAGATGAGTGTGTGTGTGTGTGTGTGCTGGGGGGGGGGGCTACTTACAAGCCAAAGCAGAGTGCTCTCTAGGGGATAATGAATATTACCTCAAACAGGTAGACATATACACAAAGTTAACTTTAGCTGTTTGTGTTTGCAGACAGTTCAGACTCGGACTGTGCTTTTCATATAACACTGTATCCACTGGTCGGGTTAAAGATAAAGGTGTTATTGCAGTTGATTACTTAGAGTGGTGTTAGGTCTAAAAAAGAAGAGTACAGAGAGGAGTAAGCACTGTTGAGATGGTAAAGATACATTATAAAGACTACAAAATAAACTGTGCACAGGAAAATATGTCTTGAGTCAGCTACTAGTATATGCAAATACTGAGCCAATTGGATAACACATTAGTAAGAAGGGACCTCAGCTGACAGCTATGCAGTCATAGATAAAAATATAGCAAGCAGCACTCTTTCCTGGGTTTGTAATGTGATTCTATGCACCACTTACACCACAATTATATAGATATAATTAGGCAGCAGTATGAGCTGTCTATGCACAACACATATACAGGAATACTATTAGTTAACAAGGTGCAACTATGCAAATAGCACATACTAATATACTAAACTTGTGTGTGTGTGTGTGTGTGTGTGTGTGTGTGTGTGTGTGTGTGTGTGTGTGTGTGTGTGTGTGTGTGTGTGTGTGTGAGTGTGTGTGTGTGTGTGAGTGTGTGTGTGTGCATATGCAGATGAGTTTGAGACTTTCTTTATAGATTTATGCATCAAGACAGCAGTTTTGTTTTGTTTTTTTTTTCAATTAATGTTTTACCAGGTGCAAGCATGACCTCTTATTACCCCAGAAGTAAAATGGTATGTGGTATAGCATATAGTATGTCATATATCATATAGTGTTATATGTACACTTAAGGTAGGATTCATAAAAGTAGACATCACTTACTCTGACTGCAAAGTGCTGGTTATAGGACACTGTGATCCTAAACAGGCAGTGAAGATTAATATAAGACATTTATGGAGAGTTGCTCTTTGAGAGGGCAGACCATTCCTTGAAACCATGGGGAAGACAAGAGCTCAAGGAACTGGTTGTTGAGCTAAGCAAGCAAGTTAGTTTCGGCTGCTAAGATGTCAGTGGAGGTGTCCCTTTTCCATTACTCATAACATGCAGTAGCCTATGAGGATCTTCACTGCCATGATAACAGTATAGTCTCTACAAATTTGCTTTAACCCTTACCTGTGAGTGAAGGTGGCAGCTTTCTTAGTAGTTTTGCCCCAGTAGTTGAGGCTAGTGAATCTGGTTGTTGTGACTGCAAATGTTCTACAAGATTGTGCACAGAGTGTTGTAGAACCTGAGCTCGACAGACACGCCAAAAGACATTCATCACGTGCTATGTTATGAATGAATAATGCATCATGAATCCCATCCTATGTTATTTTTAGAAGCAAAGATATAGCTATCCTTGTCATCCTTGCTAAAAAATGAGTATATATATATATATATATATATATATTTTTTTTTTTTTTAATTTTTTTGTTATAGAAATGTTACCCAGGGACATAAGAAGGGGTCCCTGGGAAACTAGATTGGAGTTCAGGGAAACTTACTGGCAAATAGTCCTGGAGGCTAATAAATATCCAGGTCTTAATCATCACATTTCCTTACTTCCTTTATTAAAGTTAAGATCTGCTAAATTATAATTTGTTGTTTGCAGACTTGTATTTTATTATTTTTAAAATAAATATAATTATTTCATTAGAACACATTTTATAATTTTTTGGAGGTCTATGTGCTTTTATATATTTCCATACAGTTTTATATCTAGCAATATAGTACACATACTAAACCTATAATACTTGATAATAGTTTTCAGTCTTACTGACAAATACTGGCTAATCTACAGTGTATGTACTGTACCTGTGTACTATGTATGTATTCTACCTATGTTCCAAATTTCAGCTGTACACCGCAAATCTATTAATTACCTTTATTTTTAAATTAATATTTTCTTGTTTGTTCTCTCCACTGTAACTGTTGATGTGATGCATACCACTGTAAAAACATGTCTATTGTAATTTGTATATATACTGATCATGTCTAAATATCTAAATGTATCTGTAATTTTTCTATGTGGAGCTTTTCTCCCCGGGTCTCTGCTGAAAAAGGGCCTTTTCAGCTCATACACCCCCGGTTAACAAATGTAAAATAAAATAAAAATATTATTCACTGTTGTGGTGTATGTTTTTTTTAATTTTTAACCATGGCCTGATTGATTGTACAGCGGGTTCTTATTTAAATGTGTGTTTTTGCTTTGTATTTCATCTGATGAAGTCTGGGAGATTCTCGGACGAAAACGCATATAATTCACTGTGAGAGTTAATTTTTTGTAGTCCTTGGAGCCGAATGAAGAATGGAAATTATTTTGGTGTCCTTACTCATTGGTCCAGTGCTTTTTATATATATATATATATATATATATATATATATATATATATATATATATATATATATATATATAGGTCTACTGCTTTTAATTGAATACCACTTATTCGAAAAAGAGCAGTAGACTGCTCAGTTACGGGAAAGTGCACTTATTCGAAAGTGCACTTTCGCGAAACTCGGTTCAATGAACCGATGAAAAGATAAAAGAAAAAACAGAAAACACTTACTAACATTACATTGAGTGGGAGGCTTCACCCCCCACACCCCCCACTACTTAAATATACCAACTCCAAGATCGCACTACACTGGGGAACAGGTAAATTCCCTATTCCCCAGTGTAGTGTGCCTCGGCGCTTCAGTTTCCCTGAATGGTTTGTTGAACCATGCTTTGCAGAAGTGCACTTTCGCGTAACCAAGGATCCACTGTTCATTTTTAAACAAGTGGATTTTCAGTCTTTTACAGTAGACCCGTTCATAGGTTCATAGATTAGTACTAAGCTAACTGCCCTTGCAAGCCATTTTAAGCTTAGCCAATTATCCCTAGTGAGACTCAAACCCTGCACCTTGTGTTTGTAAAGCAAACACCTTAACCATTAGGCCACCCTCCCAACCCATATATATATATATCACTCTTACAATCTAAAGGATCACCTCAGTTTCTTCCCAGGTTAACCTTGCTAAACAACAAGCTTATATAAAGTTACTTTTAAAATCTAAAAGTTTTAATTTCTAGAATAATATTCTATCCTAGGTGTCAAGCTGCCCAGTGCAGCTCCCCAGTCTGGATGCCCCCTCCTAAACTCAGCTCCTTTCAGAATATTTGTAGCAAACCTCTTTCTATAGCTGTAACAAGTGGCCTGACACATTCATTCTGACTACCACACACACAAAGTAGAAGGCATAACAATTCAGCTCTGACTGAAAATGCAGTACTGGCATTCAGAAACTTAATGCCGATATTGTACTTCCACCAGTCGGCATCTACATATTGCACCACCTGGCATCATGTACCTTGGAAGGCTGTCCCCTTCTTCCCACCCGAGCTATGTTTCTGATTATTTTATTTATTAATTTATTTATTTATTTATTTATTTTGACATTTGTTGACTGGGTTAGTCCAACTGGGCAGAAGCCCTTTTTCAGGGGAGACCCAGGGAGAAAAGCTCCAGTAGAAACTGAAAAGTTAAAAATTTAAAAGTTAGAAAATTCAAAGTTATGATTTTTTTTTTTTTTACAAATACACAATGAACATAAGACATTGCAATTACATATAAATGAGAGCGATACCCTCATCTCTGCTAAGTCAAACCTTGATGAGTGGGTGGTTGACAGTAAATCCTTCTTGGCTCTGACTTGCTTTGCTCTTCTAGAGGCAAGAACTGCCAGAAGAGTGTAGATTTTAGCTAGACTATTATAGTATCTGGACTAACTCTGTCATGCACACTGTATAAATCTATATCTCTAGTTATACTTACCTTTGTTACAAAACTAAGAACACAAACTCTTTAAAACACAAAAGAACACCAAGGCTGGGAAGCGGAACCTTCACAGTTTATTGTAAGAGCTTTGGTCTTGAACAATGTGAAGACTTCATCAGACAAACACTAACGTATCTGAATGCATTTTAAAAAGACTGCGAGGTCTGACATCATCAATGCAATTAACATTTATTTAGATCCAACATAGACATAGTGCACAAAATTAAACACGTACTGTTTATAACTAAAAATCTACTTATATCTGGAGACATACACCCAAACCCTGGACCACAAAACTCTCTACTCTCTGCTAGGTAAATCGCTGACCTATTGATTCTGAATGTCAACATCAGAAGTATCTCTAACAAACTTTCTGACCTACATGCATTTATAGCTCACTACTCCCCTGACATACTAACCATTACTGAGACATGGCTAAAACCCAGTACCCAAAATGAAGACATTTTTCCACCAGGATATAATATCCTAAGACTGGACAGAGTGGGCAAAAAGGGAGGTTGAGTTGCTATCCTCTACAAAAATACAATCAAAATCAAACCTCTACAAACCCCCATACATAAATTTAAAAATGCCGAAACCTTAGGTTCAACCCTAAGTATAAATGACACAAAAACTGTCATCATTCTCTGCTGTTATATTCCCCCAGGTAATAACTCCCCCATCATTGAAGAAATGGTACAATGGGCCACAGATAATCTCTCCCAAGAAACCATCTTACTAGGTGACCTGAACACTGATTGGTCAGCCTGTACCTCTAACAACCCCACTAACCATATTAATATTTACAGTTGTACCCAACTTATCCAAGAACCCACTAGAATCTACAAAACAACCTACAAACAGTGTATTCTAGTTTGGACACTAGTTAACTGCCCTAAACAAAACTATCATACAGGATGCCTTCTTGATTGTCTTAGTGAACATCTCCTCACCTTCCTCCTGTGGAAACATACCAACATAGCCAAACCCATTGTTTTTAGACAAGTCAGAGATGATCATAAACTAAATATACAAGAACTAAACAGCATTCTAAAACACAGTAACTGGAAACCACTACAAACCCTAAATCTAGACCAAGCCATTGACTACTTCAACAATATTCTCATCGATATCTTTGACAGACTCGCACCAATTAGGAAAATAAGAGCCAAGTCAAACTATGCACCATGGATAACTAGGGAAACTAGAGCCCTTCTAAAGTCAAGGGACAAGGCTTGGAAAATTTGAAGAAAGACAATACTAGCCTAGTCAAACAAAGTTACCTACAACTTAGAAATCAGGCCAAGAGACAAACTAAATTCAACAGACAAAATTACTTCCTCAATATCCAAAACAAGCATTCAAAAGATCCCCAAAAGTTTTGGCATGTCATTAACTCTCTCCTAAAACCAGGCAAAGCTACCACTCCCACTCCTAACTCCACAAATGACAACAAGGACATTGCCTCCCAATTCAATCACCACTTCACAGAATCCATCTTAACACTATCCTCCCAACTATCCAAAAACAGCCCTACATATAACCCAGCCAAATGCCCTGACAACATCCCATCCTTTACGCTCTCACCCGTTCCCACCTCAACAATTAAAAAACACCTCCTAAAACTGAAAACTACTAACCTTGCCACTGACAATATACCAGCCAACTTCCTAAAAATAGCTGTTTATCCTAACCTATTTTTATTATTATCAATTGCTCCATACAAGAAGCATATGTCCCACAGCTATGGAAGGTATCATACATTATTCCACTACATAAAGGCGGAAACTCTTACGAATACTCAAATTATCACTCCAATGCCATTCTATCCCCCTTATCTAAAATACTAGAGAAATGTATACGTTCTCAGGTAACACAATTCCTAAACTCACACCATCTTCTCTCCCCCACATAGCATGGCTTCCGACAACACCTTAGCACAACCACCACTCTTCTCTCTTTCACCAATCTGATCAACCAACATAGAAATAATAATAACTTTGTATCTGCAAAATTTCTAGACTTCTCCAAAGCATTTGACATTGTTTCACATTCCTTACTACTAGACACCCTGACATCCCTATCCTTTGCCCCTTACGCTATAGCCTGGTTTAAAAGCTATCTGTCAAATAGGCAACAATCTGTCCAATGGCAAAGTGTACTATCCCCCTTACTCCCAACTACCATAGGTGTACCACAAGACTCCATATTAGGCCCACTTCTTTTCTCCATATTTACCAATAATTGCCATACCACCACACAGCATGCTTCACTTATACAATACGCTGACAATTCAACTCTTGCTTGCTCAGCTACATCACTTCCCACCCTACAACAACTCACCCAGGAATCCTTTAGCTCTGTGGAAAGTTGGATCACTCAGATCCAACTTATCCTAAACCCTAATAAAACCAAATTACTACTTTTCACCCCCAACAAAACCATTTACACCCCTCTATCCTTCACTATCTCCTCAAAAAATGGCACTATTATCTCTCCCTCTGACCATACCAAATACCTAGGTAATGAAATTGATAAAAATCTACACTTCGGCATCCACATTTCACAAACTATCAAAAGAGCCCATAAAAAATGGGAACACTATATAGGCACAGGAAATTCCTCTCAAAACAAGCACAGATTACCCTAGCCCAAACTCACCTCTTGTCTGCCCTAATGTATGCTGCTCCAGTTCTTACCCAGTTTAGAAAATTGACCTTGCCAGACTCAGATCATGTTATAATAAAATCGCCAAGTTTGCAAACAACTCCACCTTTAGAACCCACCATTGCCAGGCTCTAAGGGAACTGCAATGGTTGGAACTGCCCCAGCTACTAACCTATCACCAATTAGTTATTGTCTACAATGTGGTAACACATCCAGAAAAAACCCTGCACCAGGCCAACTTCTCACCCCCTAAAATAAAAATCGTCCTCTCCAATCTTCCAACTAACCCCTCCTCTGTATCTCTAGGGCTAACAATACTGCAGGAAAAGCACTCTTCTCCCATTCCATAGCTAGAACCTGGAATAATCTCCCTCCTGCTCTGATTTCTGCCCCTACCTCTTCTCACTTTAAAAACTCACTTAGAACACACTTAAAGAATAAGTGGCTATGCCCATGTATTACATAAGTCCTCAAATTATTCCACTTATATACCTCACTTCCTAATATACCTACTGTAATATATATTACAGTCTAGGTCTTCTAATTCTGATTGAATTTGTATACTTATTCTGTTATTAACCATGTGTAACTATTTTTTCCTGTATATATAGGTCTTGTTATGTCTTCTGCTGTATACTGTATTTTAACATATTGTTTGAAAATTGTCTGTATACTGTATTTTAACATATTGTATAAAATTGTACTTAATGTGGAGCTTTTCTCCCTGGGCCTCCGCTGAAAATGGACCTATGTCCAGTCGGACCATCCCGGTTAACAAATGTAAAATAAAATAAATAAATAAATAAAATTAATTTGTTGTCCAACTTGTTTATGTTTGGATTCCACCAGGGAGGTTTTATTATTTATTTATTTATTTTTTTAGTTAGTTAGTTAGTTAGTTAGTTAGTTAGTTAGTTAGTTAGTTAGTTAGTTAGTTCTAGATTTCTTTCTGGTTGGCAGAGCTGTCTCTCTAAATTTACTGACATGATTGTACAGGGTGAACAATTCTACATAGGCAGCTGTGTTCTCATGTTATGGGGTGGTTGAAATTTTGATATGTTATCACTTAGTAGTAGGAAATTTGCATTAGAACAGTTCCTAAATGTTACTGGGTTAGCCAGGGTCACAGAAATCATTTATTTTATGAAGGAACCAACTCTGATCTAACCTTACTATGGAAGACACTACACTTGGGGGGCTACTTGGTCCAAGATGTTAGTCTTTACAAAGTCCATGAATCTCTGGGCCTGTAAGTTTGGGGTCATGTAAGTATCACAGTTTATAGTAGGATAGTTGAAGTCACCCATGGATATGGCATTGGGTTGAATGCTGAGGACCTCCAGTAAGTCCAAGTATGATATATGAGCTTCCTGGGTCATAGAGGGTGACCCATATATTGCAAGGATTATGATATGGGACTTATCCCTGTGGAAATCTGAACATGGAGGTGCTCAGGTTTATCATCTAGTAAGTCATTACATTTTCTTATGACTTGTATCTGTCCTTCAGTATGATGTGGAAGAAAGGGTAAGTTGGCAAGCATCTGATCTAATGTGGAAGACCATACCATTAGCTGGTGACAAATATATATGTATGTATGTAGGTACATATGTATCTATTAATGTGAATCAGTCTAGGGGTAACCCTGGGCCAATCATCTGCTGTGTTTACCTGCATGCCTTGACAATAGCTGGATAAAACATATATAGTGGTGATAGGAGCATGTTCTCACAGCAAACAAAGTGATAGGTGGAAGCCATTAGATTATATATTTTATTTATTATTCATTTGTCTAACAAGTTTGTGAATTAGTCTGTATACATTTTTCAGTTATAATGCAAGCTCTAGGCAGTTGTATATATGATTTATTTCACTTAACTTTGTAGTTTAGTGCAATCTAGATACAAGACAGTTTGAGCTGTCTGCATCTTAAAAGTTAGGACAGATTAAATGCAAACGTTAACCTTGAATATAAGCATCTAGAGATGTAATCCCATTTGGAGAAAATAACAAAACATGGTTGAGCTATGCATTTTCCCTGTCAAGTTGTCAATTGTGAAGAATCATTTGAGTGATGTCTTTATTCATGACCCCTTCCCCCTTGATGCAATGAACATACTAAAATTGCCATGTAACTAATATTTGTTGTCAGACTATAAACATCATATGAGACGAACATAATTACCATGCTGCAGTAAAACTTAACAAACCATAAACAAACATCCAACAAAACTGGCAGCATTCACAGACTGATAGGATTTGCATTAGTACAGGTACATCCCAGGTGAGAACACAGCAGAATGTCCAAGACTGCTTGCTCTTGAACAGAAACAGACACTGCCCTCAAGAAAACGGGGGGCACTTTTTGACCATAAAACTGCCCACTAGACTACCTCCTTGACAACCTATTTCCCCCTTTTCCTACTTTTACACAACCCCAAACTGACAATATTAATGTTCAACCATATTTTCTTTCTGGCATAGCAACTGTAAAAGTGTCTTGCTATCGTGTCTTCAAGTGCTCTTTCAAAAGTCACTGAAGGAAAGATATGTTCCTAACATATGAAAGGATGCAGTTGTTATCCCAATATCCAAAGGATATGTACAACAATCACTGGGCAACTATAGACTTAACCAGTTGAACTTCAATACTGAGTTAATGTTTTGAGAGAGAAATTTGTAGTCTGTTATAGGGGGGTATTAGGCATACATACCCAGATATATCACCACTGTTTCCTTGTGGGGAGATCATCTTTGACTAATCATATCCAGTTTTATGGTAATAGCTGTTACTCAATGACTTTGGGCCTTGCTAGTGAAGTTGTTTACTTGGATCTGATGAAGGCCTTTGATATGATTGCCCATGACAGAATAATTTGTCTAAATAGCATGCTGGATAGCCAAAATGGCTAACAGGAAGAAAAGTTAGAGTGGGAATATGGCATTCTTTTTCAAAAATAAGAAATGTTGATTTGGGGGATCACCCAGGGATCTGTTCTTGTTCCCATGTTATTTGAGCTACTGATGTCTAAGGTCCCAGTATGTGATACCACCTGGCTAAGTAAATTTGCTGATGACACTAAGGTAGGGAGTATAGTTACAAAAATGCACGATTGTAAGAAAAGACAAATTATCTAGATATTTTATTCAGGTGGGTCAATGAAAATGGGATGCAGTTTAATGCCAGCAAAGTACAATGTAATGCATTTTGGTTTTGGAAGTAACTGTTATCCTTATTCTCTGAATTATGTTTTGAACTCAGTAAGTTCTGTGAGAGATCTAGGATGTATGGTGGGCCATGTTTTGGACTCTGATGATCGTATTAAGACAGAGATGAGGAAGTGTTATAATCTTTTAAAAGAGATTTTGAGGACTGTCAGTAGTTGAGAGAAAGACGTTTTGATATTGCTTTTTACCCCCTACCATATGGCCTGTTACAGAACACTGTCAGTCTTCCGGTTGTTATAACCTTCGCCAAATAAATAGACTTGAGAGAATCCAGACGATGGTCACTAGGCAAGTGAGAGAATTGAAAAACATTGGTTATAAAGAGAGACTGGAGACTCTTTCCCTTACTGAGTTGGTTATACGCTTTTGAGTGGTGACATGACTCTTGTGTACAAACCACTAAAAAATGTTATGAAGTTGAGGTATGCTATACTTTTAAATGTTAACTGCATTGATGATGTCAGACCTCGTGGTCTTTTTAAAATGTATTCAGATACGTTAGTGTTTGTCTGATGAAGTCTTGACATTGTTCAAGACAAAAGCGCTTACAACAAACTGTGAAGGTTCTGCTTCCCAGCCTTGGTGTTTTTTTGTGTTATAAATACTTACCTTTGTTTCTTAACAGGCACGCAAATGTAGGTTATCTTCAATAAGTATGTAGTATCAAATACTACAATTGTTTTAACTTACATTTCACTAATGGCAATAGTATATACAGTGTCAATTCATTTCTGATATAATGCCTGACAGGATGCATGATACTGGGAGAAATAACACATCTCCCCACTCCTAGAAACTCCATTTTTTCCCTATAATACCCACCTTGGCAGTATTACTTCTCTTAGAAAAAATGGGCTGTTCAACTGGTTTGCATTTGTTTTATTATTAGTATGTACTTCTTTTCAAAATTTGTGATGTAAAATAGTTTCTCCACCTAATTTTTCATAATTGCTGCAGGATATGTACTTGCTGTTGGAGGATGTAAGTATTTAATGCATACACACACACACACACACACACACACACACACACACACACACACACACACACACACACGCACACACACGCACAAACACGTACACACACACTGCATTTCATATTAACAAAAACTAGCAGAAACTTTCTTGTGCATATGCAGAAACTCAAATACACACACAAACACACAAACGCATGCACACACTTACACACACACACACACACACACACACACACACACACACACACACACACACACACACTCACAAACTCATACACAAACACACGTTTCCAACAATTACAGCCACTGTCTTGATTGTATACATATCAGATGTCTCATTGTGATCAAATACATGAAAAATTACAAATAATACAAAGAATATCAATTGCCCGGAATTTCACATAATATCTAGATTTCTGGCTCATATTTTTGATCTGTTCCTCCTCAAATTTAACGTCTTCTATCAAATCATTGAAGATTAGAGTCATTAAATAATGACAGACATTTATTTTCAGACTTTTAAAATGCATATTAATGCAAAACTTGTTATTCTAGTAAATTCCCAAGTTTGTAAGGACAATATTTAAAGTATTTCCCTGATTTTTATTTTGATTTTGTCCAAAATTCTTGTACTAAGTTAAGAAGTATAGTACACAACAACACATCTCCCTTCCCACCCCACATATCTCTCAAATGTCCATGATTTTGTAGAATTTCATAGATTTGTACCCTTATTTTTTGCTATGCCTCCTTAATAGTTATTTTTCTACAACTCTGAGGACTACAGTTAGTCAACAAACCAGCCATTATAGTTTCATCCCTCTTAGTTTTCAGGAAAAGTTTGTTGATACAACCCTGTTAAGTGAACTAGTGTAATATTTAAATTCTTATGCAAGAAATTAAAAGCTAGGGGTGCACTCTTTGCCACACATAAACACATGCACACACACAAACTCTCTTTTTTTCTCACATACATGCATGCATGCTTGTACCATCTCTTTCTCTCACAAGCACACAAACACATACATAACATCCTTATATCCTTCCAATGCAGTTAACTCCAAAGTAGTATATGGAGCTCAGTGATTACACTCAAAATTTTGGAAAAAGACAAATCATTTAAGTGTTAAAGTGGGGTTAGACTCAAACTTAACAACTGTTAAGCACCCCATGCTTATGTTGTTAAGGTCAGGTGTAGCACTAGGCAGTCACATCTGCCAGTAGTGACCAGTAAATAAGAGCAGCAGTACTACTGTTGAAGGCTTAACATGTCCCTACAAACTTAGAAAGTTGCTAGAATAACAGCATATGTTCGTCAGAAGTTTTGTTTTCTAAAAGGAACGAACTGTGACTTCATTCCTCCATGATTTGTCAACCACAGAATTTATGATAGACCAAACAATGATGCAAAAATCTGGACATTCTGTAAATATCTGGACCATTTAGAGCTATGAAAGGTGAGTGCAAACGCGTTACATTGACTTTCTGACAGAAACCCCTAAGTCATTTACAGCTTTGAAAGCCATCAAAACACTTAATTGTTTTTTTCTTCTTCATTTTTTCTGTAGCTAGTAGTACATGGAGCAGATAAAGCTCATTAACAAGAAAGAATTATGATCAAGTCGACGATCATAGCTCTTTATTATGTGTTTTCGACATGGATACCAAGAAATTCACCTCTTGAGGTGAAGTTATTGGCATCCATGTCTCAAACACACAATAAACAGGTAATAATTGGTGACCCAGATATAATCCTCTATGTTTTTGTTTCATGCATTTTTCACTCTCATTAAATGCAGCTTTTCAAGTGCCACAGACAGTGAAGGTGAAAGTAAAATGCCAGTTCCTATAACTGCTTTTCCAGCTACAAGTAAAGTTATTATTTTTTCCCTTTTTCCCTGACTTTATTTATTTATTTATTTAGTTATTTTTAAGTGATATTTGCTAAACAGTTGCATTTAGCCAGCAAAAAATAAATTAATAAATAATGGTGCCATAAAGTCATGGACTTGTTGCTAAACTCGCCTTGTAAATTAGCATCCTGTTGTAGAATGTGTGTTCTGTAATAAGGTATGGGTTTCAGTTCCATACATTTTCTTAAGGCTTAATAATAAATGTTCGGTAATTAAATATGTCCAGAACAATGTACTGTAAATACATAGGCATGGAGCTTATTACTATTAAATTCTAAATCAACATTTAGGGATTGTACAACTTAGTTACAATTTCACTTGCTAAGCTTGCTGCTACTCATATTGTTTTAGACCACAGTATTGCACTGGTAGGACAAGGTTTATAGATGTATGCTAGTCTAATGGCCACTGGGGCCATTATAAATCTAGCCAAACATTCCAATTGTATCCTGTAATTTTATGTGACTTAGAGGTTATTTTAAGGGGTATATATAAGCAAGGGCAAGATTTATAGGCTACCTCTATCCATTAGAGACATAGGTGCTACACTCAGGTGTTATTTCTTTTTTTTTTTTTTTTAAATATTTTTATTCATTTCCAAAAACAAGAAAACATGAATGCAGGTTATTTATGACAATGAAGTATTTACAAATTATTTAAAAAGGTAGGCTAAAACCTCTAAACAGATATCAAACATTAAAACCAAAATAAAGTATTTACAAGGGTGTCTATTGTTGACATATAATTGACTTTCTATACAATTGTTTCCTGATTATAATCTGCTGCAGTCATTATTCTCCAGGATTTCAGTTACTTTTTGCCATGCTACGTATAATGATGTAGTTCTTTCAGTTATTCCTTTAATAGTGTTCATTTCCAACTGCGATACATCTGACACCATATTCAAGAATTGCTTAAAAGTTGGAGAAGCTTTGGATTTCCAGTTTGATGTAATGTCCTTCCTTGCAATAGCTAGGAGAGTCCATAAGATTACATATTTTGTTCTTGGCACACAGTCGGGTACAGGTACATTAAATAAAATAATAGATTTGGAAATCTGGAATTTATCATTGAATACCATTTGCAGAAAATAATCTATTTTATCCCAATATAGTTTAATCAAATGGCATTCGTAGAACATATGTTGCCAGACTCAGGTGTTATTTCTGATTTCCAATCCATTGGTCCAGGTTTCACTTGAATAGGGTTAGGGAAGAGATCTGCATGTCATATACGGGATGTCTGTTCCAGAAAAAGGGAATTCTGAGACACACATACCTGCCCCTTGTATGTGTCCTGTTTAGGTCACAAGCAAACTTTAAATCCCTAGATCAAGTAATTCTGATGCTATTCATTTTGCTGATATACAAAAGGTCCATCAGAGTGGGATCCAAGGATGCCTTGTATGCCAGGCATAGACTGCCTGTCAACAGTCTGTAAGAATCAGAGTATAGAGTTAGGGCTTTGAGATTATCTGCACAGATCCTGTTGTTTATGCCCTGTATTTTTTGTCATGAATCTCTGTGGGTGTTCCAGTTGTTGCATGTGCCTGGTCAAGTACATACCAAAGGGGACACTGTACTCAATGGCAGGCCTAATGAGGCCCACTACAATGGAACCATGACTTTCTTGGACCTAGATGGCATGCTCTTACTTATAAGTTGAGCAACATAGAATGATTTCCTTACTACCTTAAACACACAATCGAAAGCCGGGTTACTTTCTACATACACACCCAATTCCCTGACTACTGGTTCTACTCATAGGGGTGTGCTATTAATAAGGTAATGTCCTGCCATGTCTGACTTCCAAAAAGGTATTATTCTACATTTCTTGGCATTGAGTTTTAAGCCATAGCTTTGGCACTAGTCATTTGTCTATGCTAGTTCTTTCTGTAGGATCTTAGCGTCTTGGAGGAAATTCTATGATTGATTGCTCCTACTTTGCGTGCATATGCAGGCTTGGTCAGCCAGAGGTTCTTGGCATTGGACTTGACTTCTAAGACATAGATGCCAAAAAAGAGCAGACCCTCCAGAGAGTCCTGAGGTATTTCACTAGTGACCAGCCTCCTTATGGAGGTGGTCTCCCCTTGTCTAATTTTCTAGGTCCTATCTGAAAGCCAGCTGGCTATCCAGTGTGTAACACATGGACTTATGTCTCTATCCATGAGTTTGTGTACAATGCCTAAGTGGGATATTGTATTAATTGCCTTAGCCAGGTCAAGGTGGGCAGTATGCACTATTTTGCTCTTATCCATTGCATTGGTGACCTTCTCAAAGAAGTCCACTAGGTTGAATAGGCAGGATCTGCTCTTGATAAAACAAAACTGGGTTGGATCCAATGTCTGAAGTTTTTCTATGTTCTTATTAATCATTTTCATAGTAACTCTTTCCATGGCTTTAAATATGAGACTACTCAGACTTATGGACTTGTAGTTCACGGAGCCCGTTGATGGCCCAACCTTATTCAAAGAGATGACTGTTGAAGTTCTCCATTCTTGTGGCACAAAGTCTGTCTGGAAGCTATGGTTAAACAGTGATTCCAGTGGTCCTGAAAGGCAATGTTTCTGGCTATTCAGGAGGCATCCTGAGCCCAATTATCCAGTATTTTTGTCCTTGGAGAGAACATATAGGACCTGCTCCCTAGTGATAGTTGGGGGGTTGTTTGATGGTATTTCCAGTGGGGGGGGGGTAGCCAGGGGAGAAAGGATAAAATTACAGCTCAATTTGTCAGACAACAGATTTTCTGAATTTTCTGGCTCTGTGTACATGGCTGCATTTACAATCAGTTTTGCACACTGCTGTGTGCCGCTTTTGAATTTTTGGACATAGCTAAAGAAAGCCTTGTGGTTGTCCTTTGCCTGGAAGGATACCTTTACCTCACCTTTGGCTTTAGTAGACTTAATTTGTCCTCTTAATTGTTTGTTTGTTTAGCTTGATGAGTGTGTTTTATCATGCTGGGAATAAAACTTCCTAATACTGGCTATGACTTTTTGCATTTGAGAAATGACCAAATTATCATATGATCAAAGGTGAGGAAAGGCACCATCTTTTGACTTAGCTTTTCTGCCTTGCTTCATAGGAATCCACAGTAGTGTGCTCGCATTCCCCTCAGCAAAAGTTTCATCCTGTCTCTTGGCCAACTTCCAATCAACCTAAGGCTGTCTCATTGCCCTGCACTGTGAAACCCTGCGTTGGTGGAACACTAAAGTGCTTTCAGTTACACTAGTTCCCCTCAGCAAAACTTTCATCCTGTGTCTTGGCCAACCTCCAATCAACCCAAAGCTGTCTCGTTGCCCTGCACTGTGAGACCCTGCATTGGTGGAACACTAAAGTGCTTTCAGCTACACTAGTTCCCCTCAGCAAAAGTTCAATCCTATGTCTTGGTCAACCTCCAATTAACCCAAGGCTGTCTCCTTGCCCTGCACTGTGAGACCCTGCATCGGTGGAACACTAAAGTGCTTTCAGCAACACTAGTGTATGTTAGAGTTGTATTTAATCTGACCTCTAAACTGAAGACTCTTTCCCCTTTCACTGTACATGTGCACACTACTGGTCTCCCCCTCCCCTTTTCTCTTTCAATTGTACTTCTAGGTCAATTACTTAAAACTACTTTCTCTTGGAAAAAGTTTACCTATGTACCTGCAGCTAATACTTCAATTGTTTTTCCCTGTAGACGTGGTAGTCCTTTTCACCACACTGTACTAGATTAGTAGCATATGATTTGTAGTTATTAGGAAGATACTGCACTTCAGTGACCTGGAATTGACTTTGTTTGGTTTTCCTGTTTTCTTTTTAGCAACTGGCCTAGTCCAGTTTTTCTTACTCACAACCTTGTATTACTTTGTGTCTACCCCCCTCCCCCACCTTGAACCTGCACAATGCTTAATTACAGAGGTATCTTCCTTCTACTGTTCTGTCCTTACCAGCCCTATAGATAGGTTATGCAGTCTCGAGGACTGGTGTAGCTCGCTCCATTCAGCTCACTCCACTCCCCTATCAGGCCCCCATTTCCCACTCACCCCCACTACCTCTACATTTATTCTAACACCAGATGACCTGAACACACCCTTCTCCAATCAAATACCTCTCATACACACCCCCTATCAAATTTCTACCTTAAAAAGGTACATAGTATCTACTTGCCATGCAATCATACTCACACCCTTACTTGAACCCCCAAACCACTAAGACCCAACCACTACTCCCTCATAAAAATACCATTAATCTTAGGATTTCTCTTCCTAACCCTCACATACCTAACAAACATCACATCATTATATACAAACACATCACTAGAAAACACATCATTCCACATAAAGCTTTCTCAAACAAATATACACTCACACATTTTCTTTCCTATCTCTTCTACATTATTTAAAGACAGCTTAATCCTACACATTCATAAGTCTCACATAACACCATCTTACACTAGGAAAAACATCATTTAGATCCAACATAGACATAGTGCACACAATTAAACATGTACTGTTTATCAATAAAAATCTACTTATATCTGGAGACATACACCCAAACCCTGGACCACAAAACTCTGCACTCTCTGCTAGGTAAATCGCTGACCTATTGAATCTGAATGTCAACATCAGAAGTATCTCTAACAAACTTTCTGACCTACATGCATTTATAGCTCACTACTCCCCTGACATACTAACCATTACTGAGACATGGCTAAAACCCAGTACCCAAAATGAAGAACTTTTCCCACCAGGATATAATATCCTAAGACTGGATAGAGTGGGCAAAAAGGGAGGTGGAGTTGCTATCCTTTCCAAAAATACAATCAAAATCAAACCTCTACAAACCCCCATACCTAAATTTCAAAATGCCGAAACCTTAGGTTCAACCCTAAGTATAAATGACACAAAAACTATCATCATTCTCTGCTGTTATATTCCCCCAGGTAATAACTCTCCCATCACTGAAGAAATGTTACAATGGGCTACAGATAATAGGTTCATAGGTTAGTACTAAGCTAACTGCCCTTGCGAGTCATTTTAAGTCTAGCCAATTATCCCTTGTGAAACTCAAACCCTGCACCTTGTGTTTGTAAGGCAAACACCTTAACCATTAGGCCACCCCCCCTTTAATCTCTCCCAAGAAACCATCTTACTAGGTGACCTGAACACTGATTGGTCATCCTGTACCTCTAACAACCCCACTAACAATATTAATCTTTACAGTTTTACCCAACTTATCCAAGAACCCACTAGAATCAACAAACAAAACCTACAAACAATCTATTCTAGATTGGACACTAGTTAACTGCCCTAAACAAAACTATCAGACAGGATGCCTTTCCGATTGTCTTAGTGACCATCTCCCCACCTTCCTCCTGCAGAAACGTACCAACATAGCCAAACCCATTGTTTTTAGACAAGTCAGAGATGATTGTAAACTAAATATACAAGAACTAAACAATATTCTAAAATATAGTAACTGGAAACCACTACAAACCCTAAATCTAGACCATGCCGTTGACTACTTCAACAATATTCTCATCAATATCCTTAATAGACTTGCACCAATTAGGAAAATAAGAGCCAATTCAAACTATGCACCATGGTTCCCTGATTGTCTGTGCCAAATATGGCCTTTCTGAACCCTACTTAACCTTTTTAATCTAAGCTTCACCATTGGTTGCATTCCTGAAACCTGGGAAAGAGCCATTGTAATGCCACTACACAAGGGTGGCTCAAACACACACCCTGGTAGCTTTATAGGTTCATAGGTTCATAGGTTCATACTAGGCTATCTGCCCGAGGGCATTTACAAGCCTAGCCCATAGTTTTGTGGCTTACGCCACCCCTTTAGTATGGGGAACTATACCCATTATTTTGCTGTGCCTCTGTCGAGCAGTGACACTGAGGTAATCCCTGGGGTATATCTGCGATCTCCCATCCATTGGTCAAGATTTCTCTTGAACAAGGCCAGCGAGGTGCTCTGCCTCACATATACCGGGATTTTATTCCACAGCATAGGGAGTCTTTGGGTGATGAATCTATCCCTCCAGCACGTCCTATTAATAGCCGTGTCGAGGTTTAAGTCTCCGCCTTGTGGCTCTGATGGATTTAGATTTTTGAGGTGAAGCATATTCATCAAATCTGGGTTTGACATGGCCTTGTATGTTAGGCAAAGGTCACCTCTGAGCAAGCGGTAAGCGACTGAATAGAGCTGGAGTTCTTTCAGTCGGGCAGCATAGGACAGATGTTTGAGACCCTTTATCCTTTTGGTGAGGAACTTTTGTGGCCTCTCCAGCTGCTGCAAGTGTCGGGTCAGATACATTCCGAATGGGGCATTGTACTCAATCATTGGTCTGATGAGTGATGAGTATAGGGAGACTATGACCTCCCTTGATCTAGATGAGAATCCCTTCATGATAAGGTGGGCAATGTAGAAGGTCTTCCTAACTACTTTAGCTACATGGGTGTCGAATGACAGACTACTATCAACCTGGGTCCCCAGGTCCCTGATAACTTCTTCTGTGCTCAGTGGATTGCCACCTATTTGGTAGCTAGGGGTAACCTTGTTTTTCCCGAAGGGTATGACTATGCATTTTTGGCATTTAACTTTAGGCCATGGCTCTGGCACCAGTTATCCGTTTCTGTGAGACCCTTCTGAAGGATATCTGTGTCAGATGTGTTTTCTACTATGGCGCCCAGTTTGCAGTCATCTGCAAACTTTGTCAGCCATAACCCTCCTGTGTTTGCTTGTACTTCGGAAAAGTAGATGCCAAACAAGAGTGGGCCCAGGACTGAGCCCTGTGGTACACCACTTGTGACAGGCTTTGAGTCTGACATGGCGCCAGCAACTCTGACCCTGTGGGTTCTGTCACTCAGCCAGTTTGCAACCCATCTTGTGATGTATGGGTTAACATTTAAGCTGATGAGTTTTTCAATGATACCCGAGTGGGGTATTGTATCGAAGGCCTTCGCCAGATCGAGGTAGGCTGTATGGACTGCCTTTCCCTCATCAATGGCTTTGGTGACTGTTTCAAAAAGTCAACCAAGTTTAGAAGGCATGATCTGCCTTTGACAAAGCCAAACTGGGATGGATCCAAAGTCTGCAAATTCCCTATGTCTTTATTTATGAGGTCCATTATGATCCTCTCCATGGCTTTGCAGATAAGGCTTGTCAAGCTAATGGGCGGTAATTTCCAGGGTCGGTGGAGGCACCGCCTTTGTGAAGTGGGACCACAGTTGCAGTGCGCCACTCCCTGGGTACGTATCCAGAGGTAAGACTATGATTAAACAGCTGTCCTAGCTGTGGGTTTAATTCCTCGTTGAGTTCGTGGAGCACACAGCCGGGGACACCATCAGGTCCCATGGATGCTGTGCTTTTTGCTTTGGAGAGAGCAGTTCTCACTTGGGCATTGGAGATGTTTGGGGGGCTGCAATCGCTTGGTATAGATATCTCTCCTTTTGGGGGAGGGGAGAAGTTTGCACTGAACCTGTCAGCCAGTATGTTGGCAATGTCTGTAGGATCAGTAATCTTCACATCATTTTGAACTAGTTCTGAGCATATCTGGGAGTTTCCTCCCAGGTTTCTAACATAGCTAAAGAAGGCCTTATGATTGTCTTTTGAGTCTTTAGCTATTTTTCTCTCAAAATTTGCTTTGGATGTTTTTATGAGAGCTCTTAGTTTTTTACTTATAGTGATCAAGGGTGTCTTAGCTTTTAAGGATTTTGCTCTATCTTGTAGTAGCTTCCTCCTTTTGTTGTAGAGTTTGTTTATGGCTGGGGTCCACCAGACTGGACGCTTGCCTTTGGTACAAAGAGTCTTTGTTTTGCTTGGGATTGCCTTATCCATGCAGTCCTGCAGGTGCTGGTAGAAGGCATTTGTAAGTGATTCAGCGGCTTGAGTACTGTTTTCCGCCGGCTCGGGGGCCTTAAAGGAGACCACACTAGTCTTTAGAAGTGTGAAGTCGGCTTTCAAGAAGTTCTTTACTGTGGTCTTTTTTATTTCAGGTGGGGGTGGGATGAGGACCTCCAGCGAGATTAGTTTGTGATCTGATCTCACCAGTGAGGGGTATACTTCCGGTGTTGAACATTGTGCTCCCATGTTCGTGATGATGAGATCAAGTATGTTTTCTCCTCTTGTGGGGATGGTGACTAGTTGTTCCATGGCATTTGAGTTTATGAATTCCAGGAACTTTTGGGCTAGGGTGTTTGGGCTTGAGTAGTGTTCCCAGTCTATATTAGGGTAATTGAAGTCACCTAGTATGATGGTGTTTGGTGATACATTTATCCCTCTAGTGTTTTCAGGAAGGCCATGTGAGGTTCCTGAGTTTGTGAGGGTGGCCTGTAACATGCTACAATTTGCAGAGCAGTCTTGCCTATGGTTAATTGCACCTGGATGGTCTCCGATGCATCGTGCGTTGCCACCAGTCTTGAGGTGTGGGTGTCCTTGATGAATATGGATACCCCCCCCTCCTTTCTTGGTATTGTCCGGATTTTGGGGCCGGAACGCATGATAAGAGGTAAAACCTGATAGTGCTGGGGTGCTCTCAGGAGCCTTGAACCAGGTTTCTGTCACTGCACAGACATCGATGTTCTCCATACTGAGAAGGGCCTCGAGTGCGTGCATTTTCAGATTTAGACTTCTGGCATTGAGCAGCATTACCCTTAGTTTTTTTCCTTTTTTGTGTTCTAGGGTGGTAGGTTTAGAATTTGAGCCTTGCCTAAAAAAGGCACTATGGGGGTGGCAAGAGCCTTTGCCAATATCCGGAATCCCAGGGGTGACAGGTGCAAGCCGTCCCTTGCGAAGCAGCGTGGCTTGTCCAGCATGTCATCCCAGGCAGACAGACAGACATTGGATCCCCTTTGAATGACACCAGAGTTTAAGCCAATTGTTAAAGCTGATCATCTTATCTCTGTATTGTGGAATCATTCTTGGTGAAGGTAGGATACTGCTCAAGGTCAGGGTCATACCTGCCTGGGCTACATAATCAGAGAGCTCCTCAATGTCTCTTTTCATGTAGTCCAAGGAGGTACGTCTCAGGTCGTTTACACCAGCGTGGACAATGACTGAGTCGTATTTGTACCTGCTGTTGAGAGACCTGAGTGCTTGCGTTATGTGGCGGATTCTAGCGCCCGACAGGCAGCTTACTGTGACCTTCTCCTTACTCAGTCTGGTGAGCGGGACGTCAGTGTGTCTGACTATGGAGTCACCAATGACTAGTGTGTCTGGCATTGTGTTTGGCCTTAAGGGCTGTGACTGTTTGACACTCTGACTGTGAGGTCTATGTGTTGCAGGTGTTGTGTTCTGAGGTGGTGGTTGTTTGGGTGTCTGCTTTGGTGGCCTCTGCTGTTTTGGTAGATTTTGATCAGAGCCGCCGAGTATGTCTTTGTGTGTTTATGTGTATGATTTGTGGTTGTGATGATACTATGTGAGACTGGGTCTATAGTGTGTGTGGTAACCTTCTCCTCCTGACTGGTCTTGCCAGTCCTATGTTGAGAGAGCTCAGCCTCCAGTTTGGCCGTATAGTTGCATCTCTCGCATGTATTTGTGTTTTGTGGGAGGAGGAGAGGGTTGTCTGTGTACATGAGGCAATTGTAACATTGCCTCAATATTCCCAGGTTCACCAGCTGAGCAGGAGAGGACACTAGCAACTGATCCCTCGACATGCTAGAAGGACTAGACAAAAACTTTAAAAGAGATTCGGGGACGTGGGTGACCGAGAAATGGGGGTTTGCCTTTTGGGGTGCTATCTATAAGAGTGCCGTATCAAGGTAATAAGTACTGTAGGAGCAAGTGCTAGGTTTAACAGATAGAGAAAAGTCTACTTGGAGTCAAGTAGAGATGATCTTTTTAGGTATTAGAGAAAGTGCTAGTAACAGGGATGCTTAAAGGTAAGATTGAAAAGAATGCACTCTGCAGTGTGCACTAGAGAAGTTAGATATGAAAGTAGGTAACTTGAGTTTTACCTGTTTAAAAAGTTAAGGTTTAGTGGAGAGTTACTATTTTTAAAACAGCAAGATGGACTGAAAGGGGTGGTTACTTTTGTATTTTGGTACTATGAAATACTGTAGGATGGCCAATAAATTTAAATAATTGAAGGGGTGGGATTTCAAAAGTGATGGTTTTGTGATTACTCACATAAGCCAGTGAAAGTAGAGAGAAATGAGATATATATGGTCAGATTAACATAAGAGGCGGGCAACTAGAAAGACAGTGGTATTTAACAAGACAACTTAAATGGGTGGGAGGGAAGGGGAAAAAATTCTGCCTGACTCAGAACCCATTAGTCTCACTAGCCTAAAATGTAAAGCTATGGAGTGCATTATCACAGACCTCATTAATCTGAACATTGAAAATCTCTTATTCCTGGACCCTCATTTATTTGGCTTTGTCAAAGAAAGGTCCTGTATCTTTAACCTCATTATTTTCTTTGAAAAAGTAGCAGAAGAAATGGATAATGGTTATGCATTTTGTGCAGCATACCTAGACTATGCCAAGGCCTTTGTCACTTTTCCCCATGGAAGCATTACTGATAGACTTGTAAATCTGAATATAAATCCTTACACTGTGCAGTGGATAACTAAATGGTTGTTGGACAAACCCCATGCAGTTTGAGTCACAGGCCCCACTTCTGAAAGCAAAAAAGTTACCAGTGGTGTACCACAGGACCCAGTTTTTGGTCTCTCTCTCCAATTTGGCATTTACTTGTCAGACCTTCAGGCCAGCACCCCTGGCCTATTGTTAACTAAGTTTGTAGATGACTGCAAATTGGGTAATGTTATTCGATCTTCGTCTGACTCACAATTGCTCAAACATGGGTTACACTATGATAGCAACTTGTGCAAAGACAATGGTTTCAAATTAAATGTAAAAATGTAGCATAGATCATTTTGGCAAATGAAATAGTTTCACTTACCATAAAGGTGATGCACCCCTCGAATCAGACATTGTTATAAGGGATGTAGGCACTCTTGTTGATAATTGCTTATCATTAACCAGCATATCTCCACAGTAGTCCAAAAACCCTTTTATCTGTCTCATCTAATTTCCAAAGACATCTCTACTAGAACCAAATAAGTCTTAATACCCCTATGCTCATATCTTATCAGACCTATTATTGAATATAATTCACCTTTTGGCATGTATTTTTCTAAAAATACAACACAACTTGAGATTCATAACTGAAAAATCAGTGGCCACAAAAATCTTAGCTACCAAGAGAGGCTATCAGCCTTTTCTCTGTACTAAGTCTCTTAGAGACTCCTCCATGGTGATCTGAGTCTAGCCTTCCAGTCCATGAAAGATCCAACCTTATTTGGCCTCAGTTCCTTTGCAGAACTAATGACACCTCAAATCCTTGGTTAAAGGAACTAAATCTTCAGCAGCAGATAAGTAAAATACTTTGGTGTCATAGATTCATAGCCCAACATATTCCTCAGGTCAGGTCTCATTAGGAAATTTTTAAAACCCCCCACCAGCCATCCTTCCAATGTAAATGATGAGGAATGTGGTTTATTAAAAACAATTTATAAAAATAAAAGGATTAGAGTGAAGAAGCCAGGCAAGAGTGGAGGCCTAGTGGTTATGGGCACCAATGATTATGTTAATAAAATGTTTTCCTTATTGTATACAGAAGCATACAAGGAGACTTCATTGAACAAAATGAATATAGTTTATCGTGAGATTGATTTATCGTTGGAAGACCTTTTGATAAATGAACAAATTACTTTGGTGGAATATGAACTTTTGAAGGTGACACACCCTAGGACCCCCACCATTTTTGGAATACCCAAGATTCATAAGAATTTGGTGGACTCCCCGTTGAGGCCAATAGTCAATGCTAAGGCCTCAAAAAACTTTTCCTTTGGCCATATTTATAGACCAACATATAAAATGGGGTTTGGATCACTATCCTTATTTATTAAAAGATTCTTGGGATTTGTTTCTCCAAGGTTTCTAATGAATTGTATTCTGATAATCTCATTTTTGTTACAACTGATGTGAGAGATTTATTTTTGTAATACCCCATGATATTAGGATTGAGTGGTTCTTTGAGTTCATGTGTAGTCAGTCTGGCTTTGGGTACACCGAAAGTTTAACTCTTAGATGTTTAATGGAGGCAGTTTTGTAAAATAATTTCATTACTTTCAAAAAACAACTTTTTAGACAAAAAAACGGGGTCGGCATGGGTGCAGCATGCACCCCTGGTTTTGCCAATATGGTGATGGCCTATTGGGAGACTACCCAGGTTTTTACATCAGAATATAGAAATCGTTGGTCTTTATATAGACATTTTCTTGATGACATCATTATCCTTTGGGTGGACACTAGTGATAGATTAGATCAGTTTTTCAATTTTTAAACAATTCCACCCAATTTTTGAAGATCACAATGGAAGCAAATTCAGAAAAGGTCAACTTTTTAGATGTCTCCATTACGAAAAATAAATTGAGCCAAAGGTTTGAGTCTATACTTTATAGGAAACCTACCTACTCTAATTCCCATTTACATTTTAAAAGTTGGCAACCTAATCACCAAAAGAGGGATTTGGTTAAGGGCCAATGTGTGAGACTGGCTTCTATGGTTAGTGAGGATGCTTGCTTTAAGGATGAGTGCAATACACTTAGGGTGATGCATGAACAGAGGGTGTACCCTGTATAGTTTCTCATTGCAATTTTTTGGAAGATGAGAGAAAAAGAACTGAGGGGTTGTATAGTCCTTTATTAGGAACACACAATAACCAAGTAAACAATGAGACTGATAGTTTGGACAAAGCAACCAATTACAGGAAAGCCTTTGTATTGCCATACAATTTGCATTCTAATGGCATACATAACATTATACATTAAACACCTGTTTGAGATTTATTGCCCACTGCTAGGAGTCTAAACAAAAAACTCCACTTCCTAGTAACTCCATTTATGCTAAAGAATGCTGATGTCTCTGTGGTCACTAAGCCATGGTTTAAAGCCACGGAGAGCACACCAACAGTGCAAGGTTATAATGCCTTCCACACATTTAGGCCAGCTACTTCACAGGCAGGGACTAAAGGTGGAGGTGTTTCTAGTTACATCAAAAATAAATATACTTCAAGGCTGGTCAAATAGGACAATGCACTTGAGCTGCTCTATGTTCAAATCACCATAGACAAAATCCAGTACCACTTCCTTGCAAGTTATAGGTCCCCCTCCATGACCCAGGAGACCTAAACCATGTATTTAAACATATTAGAAACACTAACCATCCAACCCAATACCATATTCATGGGTGACTTTAATTACCTCTCTGTTAACTGGGAATCCTACAGTATATGACACCAAGCATACATGCACAGAGATTCCTGGATTTTTTAAACAAAAACTCCATGGACCAGATAGTCAATACACCAACCAGAGATGCAGCCATACTGGATCTGTTCCTCACTAATAAGGGAGAATGCTGCACACCCCCTAGTGTAATGTCTTCCCTGGTTAGGTCAGACCACAAAATGGTCTCCTTTGAAGTAAAAATAAAATCTGGACCCCCCCCCCCCCCAGCTAAACCTGGAATATTCAGGATCTATTCTAAGGCTAACTAAGTGAGAACCTGGCAAAATGTCAAGCCCCCATAAACCCTGAGAACACTGGTGCCCATGCAGAACTGTTCACAGAAACCTTGTACAACATGTTAATAGCCACAGAGAGCTGTACCCACCGGGAAGAAGTACAGAACTTACTCAAAAAACAAGCCACCCTGGTGGAATCACAAAATCAATAGGCTATATAACAGGAGGAAGAAAATCATGGCAAAAATTAGGAGGTGCAGCACTCAGCAGGAAAAAAAGCACTCTCATCAAACTAAACAAACAACTCAGAGGACAAATAAAGTCTACCAAAGCCAAATGTGATGTTAGTTTGGCCTCCCAGGCCAAGGACAACCACAAAGCATTCTTTAGCTATGTCCATAGAGCTCATTGTACATGGAGTCACCTATACTGAGACAAAAGATATAGCAAACCTCCTGGCTGATAAATTCAGCTCCAAATTTACCCTTCTCTCACCCTCAACCTTCCCTCAGGAAATATCATCAAATATAACTCCCCCTGCTATCACTAGGAAACAGATCCTTAATGTTCTCTCTAAGACCAAGAACACTGCATCAATGGACCCAGACAATATCCCAGCATGCCTTCAAAATAGCATGAAACATGACCTATGAGGGCCTCTGGAATTACTATTTAACTGTAGCCTCCAAACAGGCTTCATGCCTCATGAATGGAGAAAGGCAACAGTCATCCCTCTGCACAAAGGTGGGCCATCTACAGCCACTGGAAACTACAGACCCATAAGTCTCACTAGTCTTATATGTAAAGCCATGGAAAGAATTATCATGGAGATGATCAACAGAGATATAGTGAACCTCCAGACACTGGACCTAACCCAGTTTGGTTTCATCAAGGGCATATCATGCCTACTCAACCTGGTGGACTTCTTTGAGAATGTTACCAAAGCAATGCATGAGGGCAAAATCATTCACACTGCCTACCTTGACCTGGCCAAGGCATTTGACACAATTCCCCACTCGGGCATTGTTGACAAACCCGTATGTCACCCAGTGGATATCCAACTGTCTCACAGATAGGATCCAGAAAATTAGAATTGGGAGTCCACCACTACAAAGAGGCCAATCACAAGTGGTGTCCCTCAAGGATCGGTCCTTGAACCACTCCTTTTTGGCACTTACTTCTCAGAAGTCAAGACCAATGTCAGTGGTCTCTGGCGACTAAATATGCAGATGATTGTAAATTAAGAGCTGTCATTGAATCTCACACTGACACAAGTGTTCTCCAAGAGGGGCTGACACAGACAAACAACTGGTGTCATCTCCATGGACTAAAACTAAATGCCAAGAAATGCATAATAGTATCCTTTGAGAAGTCATCCACCCCTGGTAACTATCATATTGACAGCATACCCCTTAGAGGTGACCCAGTAGTCAGGGGCTTAGGGACACACATAGATAGAAATCTAGCCTTTGACCATCACATGTCTACAGTGGTGAGGAAGTCATTTTATGTTGCACAACTTATATAAACAAAGGACAGAGCAGGGATATTATGAGAAAGTTGGTCAGAAACCAGTTATTGTGTACAAAAAAATGTTTGTTTTAAAACCATGATGGAAAGACCATTAAAGGTTACAACCGTTGGTGCAATGATTAAGTGTGGCTATTATTCTCAGTGCAGATATATACTTGAAGCTCCTGATGTATATCTAGAGGGATTTGATTTGGAACCATTAAATTGTATTGCAAATATTACTGTGACAGTAGAGAGATTATTTATGTGGCAAAATGCCAGCAGTGCCAGTGTTTTACATAAACTTCAAGAGCCGTTAAAAAACTAGAATCTACCAACTTCAGTATGACATTGCAAGGAAAGATGAACACAATGCTTTATACAAACATATTAAAAGTTTTCTTAAACACTTTTTAAGTTCATTGCAATAGATCATGTTATTATGGGGCCTAGGGGAGGACCATCATCCTTGTATCTAGAGTACAAAGAACTAAGATGGCAGTTAAAATGTAATGCAGCCAATTTACCTGGATTGAATGAAATGATTTCTATTACAAGTTATTTAAAGTTGAAAGCTATGCTTGCAGTCTAGAACTTTATTATTTTAAAAGCTAAATTGTTTTGATTTAGTAAAGTGTTGACATAAAAAGAAAAAAAATATTGTATTGAGTGTTAGGTAACTTGTTTTGATTTTAATGGGTAATGATTCTTAACTGATATGTAATTGTTTTAATTGATGTTTGTCATGTGGTTACATTTTTGTATTTAAGCTGTGGAATTTTTAAGTTGTTCTTCTGAGGAAGTTCAGTTTACTGTGGACGAAAGTGCTTAATGGCATAATAAAAGTGCGGTACAGTTCATGGAGGTTACTTTCTTTTGTTTTTATTAGGTTTCAATGTTTTTGTGTTTATTATTCCTCATGTCAGGAACAAGCTTCCACTACATGTCAAGCAGCGTAGCACCCCTGCCAGATAATTGTATGGACAGCTGAAAATTTTCCTCTGGTATATCTTGTCTTGCCCTCCTTCATGCTACAGGTAACTTTTGAATAGTTTTTTTTAGCTATCCTTGTAATGGTCAGCTGACTGATGTTCTAGTACTTACCTATGAATTTATGAATGTACATCTAATTATACACGATCTGCATGCATTCAAAATGAAAAATATATTTACATGCATAAATGTGGAAAAAGAGGTTGTGGATGAATGGATGGATGGATGGATGGATGGATGGATGGATGGATGGATGGATGGATGGATGGATGGATGGATGGATCAGGGGTGGCTCGTGATATTGGACTGCAGGACTGCAGCACCCCCAGCTGTAAAATGATTAGCTGCAAGTCCCAGAACTTCCCATGCATGCTCGGTGAGTTCCTATCTGGACTGCCATTTAACCAGTCCTGATTACGAAGAGAAGACATCAGTGTACAGATGCCCAGACGTCTATGCAGTTTATAACCACAGAGACTGGAAGGAGATCAGACTGCAGCATCTGCAGTCATGTACATGGATGGATAGCAACTGACTGGCTCCCAGGAAGGGAATTTGTATTTGGTGCTCTCACTGCAAGGGAATTGGGTTCAGAAGCTGCTGCCAGGATATACAGGTACTGATGTGTGTGTGTGTGTGTGTGTGTGTGTGTGTGTGTGTGTGTGTGTGTGTGTGTGTGTGTGTGTGTGTGTGTGTGTGTGTGTGTGTAATGCCCAGTTAAATATACCTGGGGCTAGAGTTACTCAGGCTCAAACCCTGTACCTTGGGTAGTGGTAGCAAGAGCCTGAATTCCCTACCCACCAGCACTTGTGAAAGCTTTTCAGATTTTTGCCTCATATTTTTGCTCTGTTCCGTTCCTCATAAAATCTGTGGTTTTCTGGATTTTTGTAATAAGTGAAAGATTGAATTTCATTCACTAAATAATGACAGGCATTTGAATTTCAGACTTCATATTCTTCAGAAAACACATGGCAACACAAAACATTTTATTCTAGCAATTTTCTAAGTTTATAAGATCAGTATTTGAAAATTGTCCCTATTTTTGGGGATGCATTCCCCCATTATTGGCTTTGTCCAGATTTTATATATATATATATATATATATATATATATATATATATATATATATTGTGTGTACGCAGATGACAATGCACTCTAAACACAGTAAACGGCTGTGCGTGGCACGCACCACAGCTGAAACAGGAAGGTTACGGGAAGACAATAAGGAAATGCCGCAGCAGGGTAATTGGAGTACAACTGAGTAAATAACACCTATTAACTCACAGTGGGCCATTGACGGTATCTAACAAGGCTGCTAGCAGCAACCTGTAGAACAGGAAAGGGGAGGTGCCGGTTTGCAAAGAAAAGAGAACTGTCACAGCAGAGCAAAGCAAACCTGCAGTAGATCGGCTGTAGAACACATTTTGCAACATAATCCTGGGTTGGGAAAGTACAAAACAAGAAAGCAGCCTGCTGGATGCATGCCTGACAATGGGAGGGGAATCAGTTTGAAAAATGAAGGCAAGGGCAAGAGGGGATCCACAGCAGCCAAGTGTAATTCAACAGCAAAGTCACCACAACAGCAGTACCTGCGGTAAAACACATAAGTAAGATACCCTGCAGCTCGGATTGTACATACACACTCTATGACATCATCAGCTTCCAAAGCACAATAGTATAAAGTGTGAAGGCACCTCACACACACTTGTGTATTCCCAAACACTCACCATTGGTGTAAACAGACAGGGAACTTTTACAATGTACATGTTGGGAGCTGCCATAGCTTTGATTTATCAGCATGTGCTGGAGACTGAAGATGGTGTGGAGGATGATGCTGACAACCACCTCAGGCACAGGAGGAGGAGAAGAGTGTTCAGACCAAGGGTAACCTACCAGGGGCTAGATGATCTGGAGATAGTAGAGCGTTACAGGGTGGACAGGGACATCATACAGCAAATCATTGAGCTGTGCCAGCCACGCCTCAGAGCCAGAAATAACAGAGGGGAACCCATCCCAATGGACACGAAGGTATGTGTAAGCTTGAGAATACTAGCCACAGGTACCTTTCAAAGGCCAACTGGAGATGTCATGGGGATCTCACAGGTGTCAGCATCCAGGGTACTCCACCAGTTCCTGGATGCCATGTTACCAAATGCCACTGAGCATATATACTTCCCCCAAACTCAGGAGGATTTGGCCAGCAATATGCGCCTCTTCCACCATGTGGCAGACTACCCGGAGGTACTGGGTGCAATAGACTGCATGCACATACACATCAAGTCACCACCCGGTGAGCATGGTAGGTGCTACATAAACCACAAGGGATACCACTCCATCAACTGCCAGGTCATGTGCAATACCCAGGGCATTATCATGAATGTATCTGCTGGCAGCCCTGGAAGCTACCATGACTCCCACTTCTGGCATGCCTCACAGCTGTACCAGGTATTTGTCAGGGGGGACATCCCATATGGCCACCTTGTGGGGGATGCTGGCTATGCACTGGAGCCATGGATGATGACTCCCATCAGAAATGCACACACCCATGCAAGAATGCCATAATGAGGCACACACACAAACCAGAATCATCACAGAGCATGTGTTTGGGATGCTGAAATCACAGTTCCATTGCTTGGACATATCTGGTGGAGCCTTGCAGTATTCTCCAGGCACGTGTGCCCACATCTTCATAGTATGTGCCATGCTACATAATATTATCCTGCGGAAACAGCTGCAGCAGAGACATAATGGTGAAGGCCCTCACAGCCCACCGCAATTCCCAAGGGCACCACAGGCATAGAGGGATTCAGACCACGAACACCCTGTGCCAGCCCCAGTAGGCAGATGGAGGCGTGCCCAGTATGCCCATGCCTTGGCAAAGAGGGAACGTATAGCACATACACTGACAGTGTAGGCCCCTACGGACTGACAAACGTCTCCACCTGCACACACAGTAAAAGGGATGGCACACACACACACGACCACCTGTAAATTGTCATGTATAGGTGGTCTACTGTGTGCATCCTACATAGGCAGCCCTCAACTATTGCACACACAACTGCTATTGGCAAAAGGTAAGTCAATACCTGAACAATAAATTAAGCTAACAGCATGTGTTGATACTGTATGTATAGGTTCCTAGGTACATCGGTAGGTACATGCCTAACTGTCAGAGGTCATTCATAAGCTTAGCCAAAATGTGTTTGCTTTCACCATCCCTTTGATTAACTAACTGTCCCTCTGTGGAGCACAGCCAATTGCAGGATCCATGGGGTGTAACCACTGTTGCCCACCCACTCTGCAAGGATTCCCTGGTGTGTTAATGAGGGGCTCCATATAATGTAGTCAGGGATGTAGTTCCAAAACATGGGAGTACCCATGACAGGTATCTGTTACCCCAGCATTCTCCAGTTATGGTTATGGCAAGGTGTAACACATTACAATGTGTGGCTCACTGTGATATGGATTCCCACAGCTGGAGCATATCCATTAAGCATCACGTGGATATACCATTAATAGGTATAATCCATATGTACACCAACTGAGTTACACATTTGTTTGCAGTATGGAGGAACAGCCATAGTACACTCTACATATTAAACACCATAACACCTGTGCATATCCCAGATGCCTCAGTGGTAAAGCCACTTACTGTCTCGTTCATGGTCCCGGTTCCATGACCTGTAAGGGCTGTTATGTAATTCTGATGTCCCAAATAATGGATGTTGGATGCAGGTCATTAGAGCACATTTAAGCACATGTTAGCGGGTTTTTGCACTGGTAAGTGCCGGTAAGCGGCATTTAAACAAGACTACATGGATATGCGCAGCACAGGTCTAACCTTTGCTGAATATCACGCAGATCACAGGCAAAGCTGCCCAGAACCACTGAAATGTGCGTTATTTACCCTTGTACTAATAGTGCCTGCTCTGGGAGGTAAAATGACTACTGCCAGGAGTAGAACATGCAACCATGTACACAATCTTCACAATAACCTACCACTAAGCTACCTGAGATGTACCAATGGCAGGGGTGTATTGTGACAGGTTAAAACACAAAAGGGCGGAGTTCGGGTTATAGTATACACTGCCATTTACCCAATGAAAGGTGTATTCTCCCTCTCTCTCTCTCTCTATATATATATATATATATATATATATATATATATATATATATATATATATATATATATATATATATATATATATATATAGAAAGAGAGAGAGAAAGGGTGATAGAGAGATATATGTTGATATATATGGATATACATATATATGCAAATATATAGATAGGTTAACAACATCTACACAACCATGGAAGTACATATAAATAGGATACTACCAAATACTGAATGCTTTACATACCGACGCGGGTAATCACAAGGCTTAAAGACTGAAAGACCACAGTACCGGAACACCAGAACCGTAAGTACTATTATCACAATGTTAAGGGACATTTAGTTAATGCTTCTGGTGCTGTGGTTCAGGTAGGTACTGTGTGTAAGTGTGTTTCTGATTGCTGTAGTGTGTGTAAGTGTGTGTTCTGAGTGTGGCGTGTGTTTTCAGGGGACTGTAATGTGTGTGTGTGGGTTTGCTTCGTGTGCCTGTTTGTGCTATCTCAGAGGTAGATTATTAAAGTAGGTGTGGTGTGGGGGGAGCAGCCACCCATATGGGGAGTGTATGGGGGCATGGCCATCTGGCCATACGTAGTGTAGGATGGTTTGTTTGGATGTGATGGGTAGCAGTGTGTCTGTGTGTGCGTGTGTGTGTTCTGTGTTTGTGTTAGTTCTGGGAGTTTGACTGTCAAGAGTTTGAGTGTTTGGTATTGCGGGGTTTGGGAGTCTGGGAACAGTAATGTGGTCGTTGGAAGTGTGTGCATTCCTGAATCCGTGTTTATGCCGTATACAGTGGTTGAAGTCTTCAAATATGTGCATAACATGGACCATAGCAATCACACATTCCACCACGACCAAACGTTATGAACAAAGGATATGGAGAGTATACATGTCTATACACTATTACAAATATGTGCTATGGACATGAGCCAAAGATAGGATTACCACCTGTCCCACCTTGCAAGGGGCAGACCCTCTATGTGCGGTAGTGTCTTGACCAAAATGAGTACAAATACTAATGTCCTACAATCTCGAGACATTTGGCATGTTCCATATTTAATTTAATTGTTGCATAAAATAGTCATCTGTATCTAAAATACCTACATGTAACAAGAAACAGGATAAGCAAGTAAACTGCTACAAGAATATAAGCTTTTATATAGGCATATATGTAAAGTTCTATACTTTGTACTGACCATGGGTATGTGTCGGCCTCTAAAATCTGATGTGTGTCCTGCAAATGTCCCAATATGGCCATTTGAAAAGGTGGCAACCCAAGCCAAAGAGGTACAGTCACCAACACAACTCCAATGAGTGCAAATATCTGTGACAGAAATACACGAGACAGCTTTCATCTAGCAACATTTCATTACATACCAATGTATTTCCCAAGGGAATGAAGGACCAACATCACCTGCATGCTATACAGGAACCAATTAACACTGTCTTAATGAATCAGCCTGCAATTACCATAGTATTAGTCTACTAAAGGATAGGTCTTCAAATAGGGAAGGAGCCCTCACACAACTATCGATTATGTATAACTGCCATTCCTACACACCTGCATCTGCTATGTACACCCACCTACATCTCCATCTACATCTAATAACATCACAAACATCCACTCACTCTATGACATCTGCAGAAGCCTTAACATACCTTGTCAGAGACACACTATAATGGCCCTATGTGAAATCGTTGCTGTTGTACAATGGAACAGACGCCGATGTTACAGGGTTTGGTTGCAATAATCCCATATCAGATAGCTGATATAACAGCTAGACTCACATGTAGAACTACATCCTCTAGCCGTTACACACAATCCACGGGGGCCATGAAGTTAATATATCTCTGTGTGTCTCCATATAGCTGTTGCAATTCATAACAAACAACACATCCAGGCCGTCTTCCTCAAAGATTGGGCAATGCCCAAGTGGAGTATTCAATTATACTCCACCATTGCCATGTCATTGGCTAATGGAGTAGTTGCACAGCTGATGTGCATGTAATCATCTACTCCGGAACACCAATTGGTGGCAGGATACCACATGTTACTGATATCTAAGTATAAAAGGATGGCTTGTCATATATTCAAACCATATGTACATACCAGAAAAATGTTACAATGAGGATTGCAACAGAAAACAAATAGGACTTATATTACCGTCAACTCAGGATACTAGTAAGGTATGTAGAACACTCAGTATGTCAGTGTATGTAGTACCTGTTCTGTAATAATTAAAGTGTACGCAATGCATATAGTGGGAAAAGGTATTATGTAGTTATGTGTTGTTGAGCATAGTAATGCTTGTAGAAATTGTGTGTACTGCTGTAGGCCACAAGGTAAACACCTCATACACCACAAGGGATGCTATATAAGGACTTTGAACACAACAATTCCACTTCAGCCGCTGTCAGTGGCAGGGTTAGTCCAACAAGTACGTGCCATAACAGGGGATAGTATATGTTGATATACTGTAACAGTAGGCATATGTTAGGGCGTTTAACTGAGAATAACATGTCTAAGGTGGTCCTGCTGTGCAATTATGATTTGCATTGTGGGATATTGTGGCAAAAATGTGAAATGTACAGTATTGTAGGTAGATATGTCTAACATTTTACATAGCATTATTGTTATGTTATGCAAACATCAGGTATGTCTACTGGCATGTACAATACACAATAATAGGATACATATGACTTGTAGTCATCAGACAGTGTATCAGCATGATAGCTAATTGAAATGAAAGAGCTAGTCAATTATCCATGCACAAAGGACATGTAATAGCTTCATAGGTTCATAGCTAGGTACTATGCTGTCTGGCCAAGGCCATTCGTAAGCCTAGCTACAGTGTTTTCACTTGCAGCACCTCCCTAGGTTAGTGTCCTGTGCCTGTGAACAGCAGAGCCATTAGTTTCCTGCACCTCTATACAGCAGAGATACTACAGTGATCCCTAGTGTATATGTTTGTCTCCCATCCACCCATCGAGGTATCCCTTGAAGAGTGCTAGTGAGGGTCCCTGCCTGATGTACATAGGAATCATGTTCCAAAGCATGGTGAGTGTCCAGGTCAGGAATGTATCCCTCCAGCACGTCCTAGTCATCGTTGCATTTAGGTACATATCCCAGAGCATGTGGCTCTCAGTGGCTTTTGCTTATGTTGCTTATGTGGAGCATATCCATCAATACTGTTTTGGACATGGGCCTTGCATGTTCAGCAGAGATCACCACTGACTATGCGGTATGCAAATGAGTACAGTTGGGGTTTCTGTAGTTGGGCTGCATACGTCATCCTTCGGAGGTCAGTATTCCTCTTGGTGTGGTAATGTTGTGGTATTTAAAGCCGTTAGCTATGGTGGTGGTGCTGTGGTAGCATTGTCACCTCACAGTAAGACATTGTCCTGTTCGATTCTCAGCTAGAACGTCTTCTGTGTGGAGACATGCGTGAATGGGCGTACCTTCGTTGAAGGTTGTGCGTCAGGACCGGCAACTCGGCATGTAAAAATCTACTGCCAATCATTAGCAGACCGGAGTTCTGCTGTGGCAAAGCCGAAAGACACAACAAAGCTGTTGTCTCATAAGGTACATCCCAAATGGGGTGTTGTACCCTTTAATGTGTTTCATAAGTCATGAGTAGAGAGGCACAATGGCTGCCTTTGTTCTGGCTTCAAACCCATTAGAGATTAGGGGGGCCACATAGAAGGATATCCACACCACCTTGGCAATATGGTTATCAAAGGAGTGAATGCTATCTACTTGGGTTCTAAGATCCCTTATTATGTCTTATGTATGTAGGGGACTACCACCTATGTGATAGCCCGCGGGTGATTGGTGTAATCCAAAGGGGATGTCTATGCACCTTGTGGCATGCAGCTTGAGGCCATGTTATTGACACCAGGTGTCTCTCCCAGTGACACCCTTATGGAGGGTGTCTGTATCAGCTGGGGAATCAATCATGGCCCCTAGTTTGCAGTTGTCTGCAAACCTTTTCAGGGTAAGTCCTCCTGTGCTAGCCTGTACCTCAGAGAAGCATATACCAAACATGAGGGGCCCTATGACTGAGCCCTGGGGCATGCCAATTGTAACTGATTTACAGTAGGACCTAGGGTATGCTACCCTCACTGTGTGGGTTCTGTCCATGAGCCACTTTGCATAACATCTTGTGACATAGGGGTTAATGTGCAGGTGGATGTGTATGTTGACAATACCAGAATGGAGAACGGTGTTGAAAGGCTTTGAGTGGTCAAGGTAGGCTGTGTAGACCTCCTTACCCTCATCTACTGCCTTGGTAACTGTCTCAAAGGACTCCACCAGGTTTAGGAGACATGGTCTGGCCCTAACAAATCCAAACTGGGTGGGATCAAAGGTTTGGGGGCCACCAATGTCTCTGTGAATGAGATCCATGATGATGTGCTCCATAGCCTTGCAGAACAGTCTAATCAGGCATATAGGGCAATAGTTCCCCTGGTCCATTGTGGTGCCACCTTTGTGGAGTGTTATAACTGTTGCTGTGTGCCATTCAGGGGCCACAATGCCTGATGCAAGGCTATTAGTGAATATGGTGCCCAAGTGGGGAGCCATTTTGTTCTGAAGTTCATGGAAATCGCAGCCTGGGATGTTGTACGGTCACATGGATGTTGTGTTCCTGGCTTTAGAGAGTGCAGCTTTGAACTGCATAGTTGTGATCACAGGGACTCTGCATCATTCCTGTATAGATATGGGCTCTTTAGGGTGTGAGAGGGGTGTAAAGTTAGCACTGAACCTATCTGCCAGGATGTTGCCAATATCAGTCAGTTCTGTAATGTTCATGCCTTACTGCTGTATGTCAGAGCAGATGTGGGTATCGCCATCGAGAGTAGTGACATACCTCTAGAGTGCTTTGTGGTAGTCCTTGGAATTAGTCATGGTTATGTTTACATAGCTAGCTTTGGAGGATGTGATAAGGGATCTCAGATTCTTACTGAGGCTGACCAAGGAGCTCCTCCACTCATGGGATTGTACTCTACTTTGCAACAGTCTCCTCCTTCTGTTGTACATTATAACCATGGCAGTGGAGCATCAGAGTTGCCTCCATTTTCTGGTGGGTACTGTCATGGTTCTGTTTGGGATAGCATGATCCATGCAGTCGTGTAAGTGCTAATTAAGTGCAGTTGTGTATGATTCAGCGATTGTAACTGTATTGTCCATCTGCACGGGTGTCATGACGTTTACTACTACTGTCATAAGAAGCCTGAAGTTGGCTTTGTAGAAATATTGTACTGTGTTTTCCATAAAGGGTGTGGTACCGGGATGTGGATAAAAAGGGTGATTAGCGTACGTTCGGATCTGACCAACGAGGAGATAATCCCAGGTGTGGAACACCAGTCACACATATTGGTAATGACCAGGTCTAGGATAATGTTGGCCCTGGTGGTGGTGTGGATAGGTTGATCCAGGTGACTGGAGGTTATGAATCCCAGAAAGCGTTGGCCTAATGTGTCGGTACATGAGTAGGTATCTCAGTTAATGGTGGAGTAGTATCAGTCGCACATCAGTAGTGTGTCTGTTTGAACCCTACTTTCCAGTACACCAAGAAGTGAGGACTGTTAACCGTGGGGTATGGTGGGGGATCTGTAGCAAGCTACAATTTATATAGCAGTTATGGCCAGAGTTAGTTGCACTTGGATAACCTCTGATGCATTATGCTAAGCAACCAGCCTGGAGGTGTGGATATCCTTAGGAAATATGGACACACATCCACCATGGGTGTTCCGGTCCTGGTTACATGACTGAAAGGTGTGGTATGAGTGATAGCCTGGTAGTGCAGGGGTGCTCTCAGGAGCCTAGAAGCAGGTCCCAGTCACTGCACAGATATCGAAGTGGTCCATTACAAGGAGTGCCTCGGGTGGTGCATTTGAGATGAAGATGTCAAGCACTGAGTAGCATTACCCTCAGGTTTTGCTTGCCTGTTCCTGTTATGGTGGTGAATATGTTATTTGAACCGTGCCTAAAACAGGCACTATAGGAACAGTAAGAGCCTTAGCCATTATTCAGAATCCCAGGGCCGACAGGTGCAGGCCATCTGTGTCAAAGCATCGTGTTCTGTCGACCATGTCATTCAAAGCAGACAGATACTGGAAACCCATGGAATGTCACCAGAAGCATAGCCAATTGTTGAAGTAAATCATTTTGTCCTTGTACTGCATTATCAGTCTAGACGATGGCAGAATGCTACTCAGGGCTAGGGTGATACGTGCCTGGGCTACAAGATCAGAGAGCTATTCCATGTCTCTTTACATGTAGTCCAGGAAGGTACATTTCAGGGCATTCACACTAACATGGAGAATGACACAGTCATATTGTACCTGTTGAGGAGTGACTTGAGTGCATAGATTATGTTGCGGATCCTGTTACCTGACAGGCAGCTAACAGTAACTTTCTCCTTGTGCAGCCTGGTGAATGGGACATCAGTGTGACCACCTATAGAGTCACCTATGACTAGTGTGTTGGGTATGTTATTTCACCCTATTGGATGTGGTTGATGGGCACACTGAGTCTGTGGGCTATAATTAATTGGTGTTGTGTTGGGGGATGGGGGCTGCCAGCATTTCTGCTTTGGAGTCCTCTGTTGCCTAGACAGAGTAGTAGTGAGAGGCTCCGCAAATGTTATAGTCTTACTATGTGTGGCCTGTGGTGGTGGAGATCTACTGAGACTGTGATGAGTGTGGTGTGGTGCAAACGTTTAACATCCCCATATGATTGTCAGGTTCGGTCTGGGTTGGAGAGAGCTTTACCAACAGCATGGCTAGATATATGCATCTCCCACAGGTTGTAGTGTTGTATGTTAGGAGGGGAGTATTGACTGTGTACACAAGACAATTTCTATATTGCCTCATGATGCCCATATTCATCATATAGATAGGCAAGAACACTGAGAATTGACACTTGGACATGCCTGAATATTTAACTGTTTCCCACTAGATAAGTGAGGAAAGTGTGTACAAGAGCTGTTTTACTCTAAACAAGTGGGAAATGTAAGTACAAACAGTATTTACCTGTAGGTAATGAGGAGGATTGAGTGCTATAGTAATTAGTAGCTCATGTGGTGCTTACATGTTCTGAACAAGTGCTGAGCATGAATAAGCAATACAGATAGGGTGTTGGATAACATAAACACACTGCCCCCCAACAGGTACACAATCACATATCCATGTACACTACAGAGCCCCTGTAACCATAACTATGATGGTACAAGGTGCACTCAGGCTGCATGGGACCTGTCTACATCCCTGGTTGTATCATACACATATGGCAAAACAGTTTGCTCTACACATACACATCATGTAAAACATAGCTTCATGTCAGTCTGTGAAAACACTGAATGGTGCACACCAACAGTTATCACAACCCACAAAGTGGAGACACCACTCATAATGGGAGGCACTGCACTACTACCCTGCTGAGTCTGGTCTGAAAGTCCATGAACCTTAATCAACGTATATGTTGTTAGCAGTACAGATGTAGATGACAGTACAGATGATTTCACACTGCATATCATACCTGTGACAAGTCATAGGACATCATCACCCATACTGTGTTCCACCTACACTCAGTATACTAGATGTACATTTGTATGTCACAGGAGTGTTCTGCCAGTGGACTGTTGACAGAACCAACACTACAACAAGTGTCTGAGTAATATGTGCATATCACACTAGTGCCAGCTACAGTAAAACAGGGTTAATTCATTGTACTCCCCCTCATTGTAACCCATACCACACAGACAAATGGGAGGCATCTGCCTATGTAGCCATTCACATACTTACATAGGCATCTGCCTATGTAAGTATGTGAATGGCTATGACCTAGGAGCAATAGCTGACTCAGTGTTGTGGACAACATACAGAAGGGGCTTTGTGGGTGAGGTGTGTGACATATGTGCACAATCTGACAGCTGCACATTGCATTGTCACCGCTAGGTTAATAACCCTGTACCCATGAACTACCACCTAGGCAGCAGTCAACATCATAGACACTGTATGTAAGGGATGCTGCTGTGCAGTTTACCTCTGTGATATCACCAAGCCTATTAGGTAGTCATAAGAGGCAACCCTAGTCATGACAGGGTGCCATCCATGAACATAGAGATCATTGTACAGCCATACTCATCACTCAAGTGACCAATATCGGATCACATATCACCTTTAAGGGGTATTGGCCATGTTTGGATGGCCGACACCAGCCTTCACAATCCTCATCTCCACTATGTAGCATGATGCCTACCCTGCATAAAGACATGTCCAACACTATGATGTTGGACATGCTACACGTACATATCCTGATCTCAAATACATACGTCATGGACATCCACCTTCCTAGTACAAGGATCGCCACATGCTGGACAGATCCTTGTGCCATACGCATTACATACTCCTGCCATACTATGCAACCTTGTCCAGCAAAGCTGCACATTTTACCTCTGTCAGACATGGTGTGATGACTGCATGGTAGATATATCATTAACCATGTGGATCAGTTGTGGCACTGCTTCACCTGGTGCCAGAAACATGGCTGTCAGCTACAGCTAGGTAACATTACATCCTAGGCTCATACATGGCCCAGGGCATACAGACTACTAGATGACCTTGGCTGTACATGCTATAGTTGATAACCATCCCTGCAAATACCATCTGGCTAGCCAGTGTCCCATGTTTATCACATGTGCAACACAGGCGATATGTGGCAGGATGTTGAACTGCTGTACAGTGTCATGTAGATGTATATTGCAAAGCACATGCATGTAAAGGCTTCCATGTGCATGTCTGCAGTGTCACAGGTCATGTCCGTTAAGGCAGTGTATGTGTTTATATGTGACATATACACAGCATTAAGGTTGACAGCATTAATGTGGACACATCCAGGCATGTGCTAATAGGTAGGAATACCAGTAAAGGCAAACAGACATATCCACATCAAGACAACATCCACATGGAGTATGAGCAATGTAATCAGGTGACACACATATATGGTGATAATATCCAATCCCCATTGGGTGTCACATGTGTGTGACACAAACTTGTCAGTGGTGTCAGTGTCATGCAGATTTGCAAAGACAACTATTTATATGTAATAAATGTGATACACATGTATGTGCAGCTGTATATCTGTGCATCTCTGAGATACTGTGACCCATCTCCATCATTATGTCATCCAGGTATGCCGTGAGCAGGGCTCCCAGCCTATACACGCTTGGAGGATCACCCTTATACCTTACCTCCAACACAACTATAATGCCCTGTTTAGCCATGTGCCACAGGATGCACAGCAGAGGGATGACCTGTGGCAGGAACTTCGTAGGAGGGTTAATGATGTGGGTGGCCATAACCGCACATACCAGCAGGTGCGCAGACACTGCATGGACCTGATCAGATGTGCAAAACAGCGTGCAAATGCAATTGCCAGGGAACAAGGTGCAACAGGTGGTGGGCCACCAACCCAGCCCCCACTCACATGTACAGAGGAGCTACTGGCCAACCTGGGGACACCAGCAGGACAGCATCCACAAGCCTTAGCTGACATCGTGGAGGTGGGTGTCTCTCAACCACTGAGCCTGGAGTTGCTTGGTAAGTCACTACTGCACATATAACTATCATATCCCATTTAGTTGCATGTGTCGCTGTACAATATGTAATGTAACATCATATGCAAGGCATGTATACACACATGCCGCATACTATAGTATGCTACTCTGTGTATGCACTCATGTGCATACTCCATAGTATATCCTATTGTACTGGCGAATGTGTTAACATGCACATTGCACCCAGTAGCTGTCATACAGGCATGGATAATGATAATACTGCTGTGTCACCCCTATATAGGTACCTCTGGCATTCCGCTAAGACAGCAGGCCATTGCAGGTGAGACAGTTATAAGTATCAGGCATGTTAATGCACAGATCTATTTGCCATGTGGCCAGTTAACATATGTACACGTAATGTATGGTCCGGTCACAATATACAGGTCGCATCTGCAATCCATCACAATGGCTACACATGTGCAATACAAACTAAGTGAAACACCGACATAAAACCTCAGAACCTGTCATTGCTAGATGTGTGAACAGCTGTGCATACAATGCTGGAGGTGTTGTTCAATGTAGAAACATGTGCTACACATCAGAACTACACATGTGGGGTACACAAACAGTACTACACAGTGAGCTGGAGTACGGGCAGCCTACAGGATTCACCTTTGTGGATTATGCCCCTGCTATGAGTGCACACATTGTGATGTGCCATCTGACATGTTCATGACATGTAGTGGGCCGGCTGCAACATTGTTTCACTATCCCATAAAACATACCCCACATACCAAACATACAGCCCTTTGTCTACATAACCCTGTGGACAGTGGAGTATTTATTTATTTATTTATTTATTTATTTTACATTTGTTAACCGGGTTAGTCTGACTGGATATATTTCCATTTTCAGCAGAGGCCCGGGGAGAAAAGCTCCACATATGGACATAAGAGATTTATAATGAGTACAAATAACAAGTTACAAATAACAAGTTACAGACTTGTAACACTTCAACCAATGCATCTTGATTACAAAAAGAAGGCAACTGGAAAAACTAAAATACATTCTATTAAACATCAATACAACTTCTAGAACCTGATAAATAATAAGAGAGACCAGGGAAAGAACTAAAACATTGAAACCTAAAACTAGATTACAAAGAAGTACACTACCTAGACTATCTAAATACTATCATCTTTAGCATAATTACATATTGTAGCATGAGAAGAGAGAGTAAAGGGACAGGAGTTAGCAAAAAAAAGCAGTAGAAGGGCAGTGTAGAGTTGATAAAGATATAAGCTTCCTGGGAATAGGGTCAGAGACACAAGGAATAGGATTTGTGAGGAGAAGGAGGCAAGGTGGTGAAAGGCCAGTTAAGGGGCGTAGAAAAGGGAGAGGAGTGGTAGGTAAGGAATTAATATTTAATCAGGATTTGAACAGGGACACATCCAGTGGCTTTTCAGGTAGATTCTAAGTTTTTGTTTAAACAAAGTAGTAGATGCCATAGAAGTAAGTTCAGTAGGAAGTTGATTCCAGTGTTTACCCAAGGCATTTGAGAAGAGGGAGTCACCAGCTAGGTTATTAGATTTTGTCAAGGAAACTAGCAGTTTGTTTGATGAGCGGAGGGAGTTTAGATTAGAATATGTGGTTAAGAGGTTAGAAAGTGCAGGTGTATTTTGACTTTGGTATAGAGCTCTATATATGTATATATATGACATCTATGGGTGTATGTCATATGGGACAACACAGGCATGTGAGATAGATGGCCATCACAACCGTTTGGTCAACACATGTTCCCACATGGCCATGGAGGATGGGCAGAGACATGTAGCAACGCACAGTAGATGTGATGTGTTTGTGTGTACACCCTTTTGTACATTGGCTACACATGGTCCAACTATAGCCTTTGTTGAATGGTTATATTGCAGACGTAAAATACTGGACATCCTACAGGCCTGTGCACAGCTTGTGGAGGCGTAACATCATTCAACCACATAAGATGTGTTGAACATCATGACTGTGTCACAGCACGACAGTAGTCACCTGTACAGCATCCACATACATACAAACACAACCACATCAGGCCACAGATATAGTACATTTCCCTTGCTGCTGTTGGACATCACTGTCAGCTGTGCACCTCATGTGTGCGGTACACAAATGTCATGTGGGACATGGTGTATTGACAAGTCTGCCATGTGTGGACATGGTTGCCAGGCAGCTAAAATATGTTTGCAGATGTGCAGGGGTGTCATGCGTATGGCCTTCGGTGACCTGTGTCACACATTCCACATCATGGTTTAGTGTGTATACACCTCAGCGATGTGGGTCACAATCCACAGTATATATGTATTGTGTACGCACACAGTCATGGCTATGCACTGTGTCTGTAATTTACACTGTATAGTAATAGAGACACCTCATGATTCCATGCAATGGCACTGTGTCTGTACTTCACACTGTATAGCAATATAGACGCCTCATAATACCCTTCAATGGTCATGCAAAGCTGCTAAATGTGCATTTTATCTGTAGGGCGGACAGACAACACTGCAATGTGACACCATTACCCCACTGTATATGTGACATGACACCATTGTGTTAAACATGTATGCATGTCAATGCACATGTCAGCAGATTACATGTCATACTACATGTTAATGTCAAGGTCATATGCCACACATCAGCCATGTGTACTGTTAACCTGTGCTGGTCCACATGGTGTAACTCAGGGATGCATGCTTACTACTATGACTGTGTGAAATGCATGGCTTCTGCTATGACACATGCATGCTGTTGTGTGCAACCCAGGGATGTATGATAACTACCACTATTATTGTCTGAGCTGCATGCTGTCTGCTGTATCACATGCATGCTGCATGTCTTCTGTCAAATTACATGCATGGTGTGTGTCTGTGTGTGTGTGTGTGTGTGTGTGTGTGTGTGTGTGTGTGTGTGTGTGTGTGTGTGTGTGTGTGTATTTCTGTATTGTAATGTAGAGTCTTTGTTTGCCTTCACAGGTCATGTAGGTGTGTTACCCTCCTGCAGTTCATCTGATGTTAGTGTCCCCACAGACTCTAGCAGTGATGATGAACATATGCATGAGGCACAGGCAGGGATGTCAGGGGCTGAATCTGTGCCATTGGTTACCATTCCACCTATATCCCCCTCATCCCCGCACACAGATCTCATGCCAACACATATCCCATCACCAGTGGCCATAGAGGAAGGGCAATTGGTGTGTGGTAGATTGGAATAGGAAAGTGTGGTGGCTTTTGAAGGTGTGTATTCACACCATGGTGTCAGGCAAATGACTGGAGATGGGCCACACAGGCATGTGGCCAGTGTTGTTCATAGGAGGACCTCTGGCCAACATGCCTCTGCAGGACAGAGCGCAGCAGCTGGTGTCACCAGGCACATGTCTCAGGCTCTAATGGCAGCACAGGCATGTGCTGAATGGCAGAACAGAGAAGGGCAGAGGCTACAGAGGGATGCTATCCATTCTTTAAACAAAAACATCCAGGCATTGGCAAATGCTCAACAGCAGATTGCTAAAGTTTGCATGTGATTTCATATGAAACAGTATAAAATTGTTTATTTATAAAAATATATATGCTTTATAGATGTGATTTTTTATGTGCTACTTTGCATATATTTATTGATTCATTGTAGCTTTAAATTTTTATTGTTAGGTGGGTTGGGTTGAAGCATGTGACTTTATGTTCTCCTATTTAAATGGTGATTTTTTTGTATGTTAAGTTATACTGATGAAGGTTGTAGACCGGAAAGCTTTATTTAATAAAGATCCTGGTGTATATTTTTTTGTTTTATTCAAGCAGTTGCAGTAACACCTATTGCTGAATTTGGTATTTACTTCTGGTGTGTACTGCTAGCACCTGTCTTGTGAGGAGAGCTTCAACCCACCTGTGTTTTTTTGTTTTTTCGTTGATCTTCATTGGCCTTTTTCCTGGCCTTTTTTCTTGGATTTTATTATGGAGAGTGATAAGAGACTGCATTAATACTGTTAAAGGTCTTCTACGTCTAAATGGAAATCCGTTATTGAAAATGGTACTTGAAACAACACCTGAACAAACAGTTGTAAGTATAAAAGTTAAAGAATTTAAAGAACATTTGGCATCTTTAGAGAAGAAGATGCAGACTTACAAACAGCTTCAGTGGCAGAGATTAAGTTTTCAAGCATATCTTGAATTAGGTATAGTGCCTAGAGGGCTAAGAATTTTAAAAATGCCCTCTTATGGTAATACCTATAATGAACATTTGATGCAATGGCAACAATTGAATTTAAAATTAAGTGCTGACTATATGAAGTTGATGAACACATTTTTTGAGCCTGTTGAGAACAAGTTGATTGAAGAAATAGAACTTCTTGAGAATACCATCATTAATATGCCTGGCTTTAGCGATTCACTAGAGTTATACCAAAACATTTTGGCCCGTATGCAATCTATGGATATGAACCTACAGCAAAGGAAAAAGAATAAATTACAAAGGGACATTAATGACTTTAAGCAGAATCGAATCTTCTCTTGGCCCAGAGAAGAACTTAAACAATTTGTCCCAAATAGAAAACTATCGGTGGCAAAAAACAATCGTAATAATTTTAGTAACAGGCTGGGTTCATTAGATCAGCTTGATGTGTTTGATCAACCAACGAATAATGTGAGCACTGGTGCTATATCTAATACTGTACCAATGAAATCCGCTTCAAAACCTGTTGCTGTGGAAAAAGTGAATGTAGCTTTAAATGATAATGAGAAAGTGCTACAGGAGGCACCGTCTGGTAGTGACGTTGCTGAGGGTAGATGGAATGACTCTGTGCATCCCAAAGTGAAGGAGAGTTTGTCGACTAATGTACTCGAGTTAACTAAAAAATCTCTACAAAGGGAGATTACTTCCTTCTCTCCTTTTTTATTGAAGCAGCCAGAGAAGGTTGCTATACAAGTAAAATCGCTGGACTCCCATTTAACCCATCAGCAACAACAGCAACAAACGCTGTCGATGAAGAGGAAAGTGAGCAGTCCTTTGTTACACAACTAGACCGCGAAACGCTAGTCTGTTTTATTAATGCTGGTGAGAACTTTATCTCTGTAGGTTCTAATGATGGAACTTTGTGCAAAAATGTGAGTTGTTCTGTTGGAGACATTGATACGGAACAACAGTTTGCAACGTTTGAACAACCCCGCTATTCAAGCAATGGACTTAATAAAAGTACTGTTAATATTTCAAAACTAGTTTTAACATAACCCCAGCTCTCTTTGCTCGCAAAGGGGTTGAAATTCATCCCTAATGCTAGGGATAATATAGTTAAGGCAATTATTGATTTAAAAATTTTATGCATAATATAAGTCTCAAAATGATTTTTAAAGATAATATGCTGAATACATCTTTATTTAAAAGATCGAGTACATTTATGCCAGTATTATGTCCCATTTTGAATGCATTTTCAAATATTGTTGAATGTGAACTATGGAAGTATTATAAGAGCAATTTAGTGCGTAAGAATGTTTATAATATATCACGTTCTGAATTTATGGCCTTAAGACAGTTGCAAATGTGTACTAGTATAATAATTAAGCAAGCTGATAAAGGGGGAGCAGTGGTGGTGATGGATAGAGATGATTATTTTATGAGGTTTAAAGATCTTTTATATGATATCACCACTTTTAAAAAGATTTCTTTTGTTGAAGTACAAAGATTAATTAGTGAAGTGAATATGGTCATTTATGACCTTCAAATAAATGATGATATAAGTATAGATCTATTTAATTATCTAACTGTTCCTTGCCCAAGAATTCCTCAAATATATGGTATACCCAAGATACATAAAAGTATTAGTGACCTCCCCCCCCCGAGGCCTATTGTTTCTGGTGGAGGTTGGGTCACTGAACCTGTTTCGAAATACTTGCAGGGCATCTTGGTGAAGTATTTGAAAGTATGTACAACTGTGCTTAAAGATACAAATGATTTTTTGAATAGCTTATATGAATGGCAGTGTATTAATAATATGGATAACTGCATTTTGGTTACCCTGGATATTGCTTCACTTTTCACAGTAATACCTAACGAATATGGTGTTAATGCCATACGTGACTTTTTGTGTCAAGAGGTTAAAATGAATGGAAGAGACATTGAGACTATTTGTTCTCTTTTAGAAGTTGTTTTATTACATAATGTGTTTATTTTTGATGGTGAACCTTTCCTTCAATTAACAGGTGTGGTAATGGGTACGCCCGTTGCCAACACCTATGCCAACCTTGTACTTTATGAATGGGAGAAAAGGGTTATTTTAGATAAGAGTATTGAGTTCAACAAATATGTGTCATTCTATAAGAGATTTGTAGATGATTGCTTTATGTTATGGAAGGGTACTTTGCTGGATTTGGATCTGTATTTGCAGTACTTGAATGATTCAACTAGTTTCCTGAGTTTCAAGATGGAAACTTCAGATAGTGTTATGAATTTTTTGGATGTAACAATTTTTAAGGAATCTAATATTTTGGAATCCAAGGTGTTTAGAAAAGATGTTGATGCCCTTAGGTATGTTAATAAAAACAGCATGCATGCCCCTCATATTTTCAAAGGAATGTTGTAAGCACAGTTTATTAGGCTGAGTAGATTAAATACAAAGGATGAAGTGTTTCAAGAGCAGGTAAATGCTATGGCAAATGGAGCTTTTGAATAGTGGTTATTTGAAGGAATTTATAAATAAAGTAATTAAAGATGTAATTATTGAAAGAGAGTCCAGGTATAAACCTATATTACGAGGCTGTAGTGAGAATAGTGCTACTAGACAGGTGATGTTGGGTAATAATATTGCTGTTAGGTACTTGACAACTTATAACCTAAATTCTCATAGTGTTTGTAGCATAATTGAGAAGAATTGGGCAATTTTAATGGCTATGCCTGAGATTAGGTCTATAGTAGGTGATAAACCTAGGTTCGCATATAGGAGCTCTGAAGCTTTGAAGCAGAAATTGTGCTACAAGGATTTTCAGAATAAAAATGGAGATGATAGAAGGGTGGCTAAAACAGTGAAATGCTATAATTGTACTTGTTGCAATGACATTTATACAGGTGATGCTACATTTACACATCCTATAACTAATGAGACATTTACCATGAGAACAATTACTGCTTGTAATGAGGAGAGAGTAGTATACTTGGCTACTTGTGTGTGTTGCACCTCATTCTATGTAGGCAAAACTATAACAAAATTGAGGGAGAGAATGGTGGAACACAGGTCTGAAATCAGGAGGAAGTTGCCCACCAATGCCTTAAGTAAGCATATATTGGATGAAGATGTGGGACATACTTTTAGATTTAAGGTCCTTTGTAAGGTAGAGGTAGGTCTGAGGAAGGGTGACACTAATAATTTATTGGAATTGAAAGAACTAGAATGGATTATTAGACTTCAAGCTGATGTAGCCCCAGGCCTAAATAATTCAGTTAGTCTAAAACCCGTTCTGGCTAAAAGACAGAGAGAAGTTTTATAAGTTTAAGTTTTAATTATTAATTATTAATTTTTAAGTATGGTGCATGTGATTTCATATGAACAGTATAACATTGTTTATTTATAAAAATATATATGCTTTATAGATGTGATTTTTTATGTGCTACTTTGCATATATTTATTGATTCATTGCAGCTTTAAATTTTTATTGTTAGGTGGGTTGGGTTGAAGCATGTGACTTTATGTTCTCCTATTTAAATGGTGATTTTTTATATGTTAAGTTATACTGATGAAGGGTGTAGACCCGAAACCTTTATTTAATAAAGATCCTGGTGTACATTTCATTGTTTTATTCAAGCAGTTGCAGTAACACTTATTGCTGAATGAGCTATTGCATGTCCCTGCACACGTAGTCTGTGAAGTGGCATCACAGGGCAGTCACACTAACATGGAGAATGACAGTCACATCCTACCTGGTGAGGTGTGGCATGGGTGCATAGGTTATGTTGCAGAAGCAGTTACCCGACAGCAAGATGTAAGCAACTATCGCCTTGTGTAGCCTGCTGTGTGGAACTGCAGTGTGACTCCCTACAGAGTCACCTATGACTGCTGTGTTGTGAATGTTATAACTCCCTATTGGCTGTATGTGATGGGCACACATGAGTCTGTGGGCTATAAGCTGGTGATGTTGTCTTCCATGATGGGGGCTACCTCTGGTGCCTACACTGAGTATGGAGACATACTGCACAAGTTGTCCTCGTAGGTGTGGCCAGTGGTGTAGATCATGTGAAACTATGTGATGGGTGGGGTGTGTTGTGAATGTTACACATCCCCAAATGACTGTCAGGTGCAGTCAGGGTTGGTGACAGCATTACCCCCAGCCATAGCTGTCAACCTCCTGTCCCCAAAATTAGGAACATTAGCCCTCATACTGTGTGACACATGGGCAAAACGTGGAACACTTACAACTGGCTTACTAACAGCTTCAACTAGGAAGGGCATATGATGGCTAAAATAGTCTGGTTTTACATATAAAACAGATATTCTAATGAATTAATACGATTCCCATCTATTTAGCCATGGCTAGCAGGTAAACAATTTCTAACAATGAATGTGTGACAGACCCTTACAATGTGGAACCTTGGGGAACATGCACCTTTTTTGAACCACAAATGAGGTACGTTCCTCGTAATGAGGTACACTTGAGAGCTATGCCCCCAGCACGGCTGCAGAAGTGCATCCCCCACAGGCTGTAGTGTCGTATGTTGGGAGGTGAGCATTGAATGTGTACATGAGACAATTGCTCTGTTGCCACATGTATGACATATCCCTCATATAGACAGGCAGTAGCACTGGTACGTGACAGTTGGACATGCCTGTATATACAACCATGTCCCACAGGATATGTGCGTTATGTGTGTACAACAGCTGTTGTACCATAAGCAAGCTGGGAAGTGTAGGACAGCCAGTGTACCTGTGGGAAATGGTGTGGAATGGGTGCTATAGTAATCAGTAGCTCATGACATGCTCACAAGTTCTGAACAAGTGCCTAGTATGACCATACAATACAGATAGGGTGTTGGATAATATCAACCCACAAGTGGTGATGACAGTCATTTTGGATGGCACCGCACTATAACCCTGCTGAGTATGGTGTGCATGTCCATGAACCATTATCAATGTAGATGATAGCAGTACAGATGTACAAGACAGCATGGATATTTGATTACAAATACCTTTGTATGTCACAGGAGTGTTCCACCAGTGGCATGTTGACAGACTCACAACTACAAAAGGTGCAAGAGTGACATGTGCACATCACACCAGTGCCAGCTACAGTAGAACAGGGTTAATGTGTTGTACCCCACCCTCATTGTAGCCCATACCACACAGACAAATGTTAGGCATCTGTGTATGTAAGGCTGTGAATGGCCATGACCTATCAGTATAGCTGTGTCAGTGTTGTGAACAACATACAGAATGGGCTGTGTGGGTGAGGTGTGTGACATATGTGCGCAGTCTGATGGATGATACCAGCATTGTCACCGCTAGGTGAACATCCCTGTACCCATAAACTACTACCTAGGCTGTGGTCAACATTATGGACACTGTGTAAGGGATGGTGCTGTGCAGTGCACCCCCCGACTTGGTGATGTCTCCAGGCCCCTTAGGTAGTCATATGAGGTATTCATGTCATGTCAGGGTGCCATCCATGAGCACGGAGATCACTGGACAGGCATATACAGCAATGTGGTGACCAATATTGGATCACATACCACCTTTAAGGGATAATGGCTATGCATGGATGTGCGATACCAGCCTTCACAATCCTCACCTCCACTATGCAGCATGCTGTCTACCTTGCAGAAAGACATTTGCTACACCATGATGATGGACATGCTACATGTCCATAACCTGATCTATAAGACATATATCATGGACAGCCACCATCCTAATACTAGGATCGCCACAGGCTGGACAGATCCCTGTGCCATATATGTGACATACTCCCGCCATACCATGCAACCCTGTCCATCAAAGCTGCACATGTCATCCCTGTCATACATGGTGTGATGGCCGCATGGTAGATGTACTATCAACTGACTGGATCAGTAATGTGGCACTGATGCACCTTGCGGTGGAATAATGTCTGTCTGTTACAGCTTGGAAACCATGCCCACACATGCTATGGTTGATAACCATCCCTGCGAATGTTGTCTGACTAGCCATTGTCCCATGTCTATCACACGTGCAATACAGGCGATCTGTGGCAGGATGTTGAACAGTTGTACAGTGCTGTGTAGATGTATATGGCAAAACACATGCATGTACAGGTGTCCATGCATATGTGTGCATTGTCACTGCTCAAGTCCATTACGGCTGTGTCTGTGTTGATATGTGACATATACACAGCATCCAGGTCAACAGAATTACCGTGGACACATCCAGGCATGTGCAGATAGGTAAGAACACAAGTGCAGGCAAATAGACATGCCCACAGCAAGACAGCATTTACATGGAGTATGAACACTGTAATGAGGTGACACACATATATGGTGATGATATCCAATGCATAATGGGTGTGTTATGTGTGTGACACAAACACGTCAGTCATGTCAGTGTCATGATGCTTTGCAAAGATAACTGTGCAGATGTAGTAGATGTCATAGAAATATATGTGCAGCAGTATCTCTGTACATCTCTGAAACTGTGACCTGTCACCATCATTATGTCTTACAGATAATGCCCCGTATACACCTCCCAGCATACAGCCGCCAGGAGGATGATGTCCTCATCCCACAGCTCTATGACAACTATGACTTGTTGTTCAGCCATGTGCCACAGCATGCCCAGCAGCAGGATGACCTGTGGCAGGATCTACGCAGGAGGGTGAACGATGTGGGTGGCCATAACCGCACCTACCAGCAGGTGCGCAGACACTGCATGGACTTGATACAACATGCAAAACAGCGTGCCACTGCAATCGCCAGGGAACAAAGTGGAACAGGTGGTGGGCCACCAACCCAGCCCCCACTCACACACACCGAGGAGCTACTGGCCAGTCTGGGGACACCCAGGGAACAGCATCCAGAAACACTAGCTGCCATCGTGGAGGTGGGTGTCTCCCAACCAATGAGCCTGGAGTTGCCTGGTAAGTCAGTACTGTACATATGGCTATTATATCCCATGTAGTTGCATGTGTCACTGTACATTATGTAAAGTAACAACATATGCAAGGTATGTGGACACACATGCTGCATACTACAGTATGCTACGTTGTGCATGCACACATGTGCATACTATATGCTATTACACAGGTGAATGTGTTCACATGCACAGTGCAACCTGTGGCTGTCATACAGACATGAATAATGTTCATACTGGTGTGTCACCTTTATACAGGTACCTCTGGCGTGCTGCACAGACATGAGTCCATTGCAGGTGAGACTGTCATCAGTATCAGGCATGTTACAGTGTAGATCTATTTGCCATGTGGCCAGTTAACACTTGCACACCTGATGTTTGTTCCAGTCACGATATGCAGGTCACATCACCCATCATTCACACAGGCCACCCATGTGCAATATATACAAATGAAATTGAAACCACAGTACTTGTCATTGCAACATGTGTGGTCAGCTGTGCATACAATGGTGGAGGTGTTCTACAATGGAGGCATATGTAGTATGCATTGGAAAAACATGTGTGGTACGCACACAGTACCACACAGTGAGCTGTGATATGAGCAGCCCACAGGTGTCACCATTGTGTCATATGCCCCTGCATTGGGTGCACACATTGTGATGTGCCACCTGACATGTCCCAGACATGTAGTGTTCTGTCTGCAATATTGTCACACTATCGCATGACCTATACCCCACATATCAAACATACAACCCGTTGTTTGCATAGCCCTGTGGACTGTGACATATCTGACATCTATGGGTGTATGTCATATGGGACAACACAGACATGTGAGATAGATGGCCATCACACACAATTGGCCAACACATGTGCACACATGGCCATGGGGAATGGCCAGAGACATGTAGCCACACAGTACATGGGATGTGTATACACCCTGTTGCACATTGTCCACACATGGTCCAATTATAGCCTTAGTTGACTGATTATACAGTTGATGTGGTACACTGGACAACCTAAAAGCCTGTGCACAGCTACTGGAGGTGTCACTGAAGTCTACCATATACGATCTGTTGAACATCATGACTGTGTTGCAGTTATGGCTATGCAATGTGTACATATTATGCATTCTACATCAATATAGATGCCTCATGATGCCATGCAATGGCACAGTGTCTGTACTTCACACTGTATAGCAATGTAGACGGATCACACTACCCTCCCATGCTCATGCACATTTGCTAAATATGCATTCTATTTGTAGGGCATACACACAACACTGCAATGCGAAGCCCATTATGATGCTGTACATGTGTCAGGACACCATTGTATCAGACATGTATGCATGTTAATGCACATGTCAGCAGATTACATGTCAAGGTCACGTCAGCCATGTGTACTGTTATCCTGTTCTGGGTCACATGGTGTATCATGGGGATGCATGCATACTACCATGATTGTGTGAACTGCATAGCTACCGATATGACACCTGCTTGCTGTAGTGTGCACCCCAGGGAGGTATGCTTACTAACACTATTAATGTCTGAGCTGCATGCCCTCTGCTGTATCGCAGGCATGCTGCATGCCATCTGAAAAATCACATGCATGGTGTGTGTCTGTGTTTGTGTGTGTGTGTGTGTGTCTGTTTGTGTGTGTGTGTGTGTGTGTGTGTGTGTGTGTGTGTGTGTGTGTGTGTGTGTGTGTGTGTGTGTGTGTGTGTGTGTGTGTGTGTGTGTGTCTGTGTTTGTGTGTGTGTGTGCATGTCTGTCTTTGTGTGTGTGTGGGTCTGTGTGTGTCTGTGTCTGTGTGTGTGTCTGTGTCTGTGTGTGTCTGTGTCTGTGTCTATTGTACTTTACAGTATTTCTTTGCATTCACAGGTGATGTAGGTGCATTACCCTCCTGCAGTCCATCTGATGTTAGTGTCCCCACAGATACTAGCAGTGATGAACATATGCATGAGGTACAGGCAGGGTTGTCAGGGGCTGAATCTGTGCCAATGGTTACCATCCCAGCTATGTCCCCCTCTTCCCTGCACACAGTTCTGCTGCCAACACATACCACATCACCAGTGGCCATAGAAGAAGGACAGTCAGCGTCTGTTAGCGTGGAACAGGAACGTGTGGTGGCTACAGAGGGTGTATCTACACACCATGGTGTCAGTGTAATGACTGCAGATGTGCCACACAGACATGTGGCCGGTGCTGCTCGTAGGAGGACCTCTGGCAGACATGCACCTGCGGGACAGAGTGCAGCAGCTGGTATCACCAGACACATGTTCCAGACTGTAATGGTGGCACATGCACGTGCTGAATGGCAGAACAGAGAAGGGCAGATGCTGCAGAGAGCTGCTATCCATACCCTAAATGACAACATCCAGGCATTGGCAAATGCTCAACAGCAGATTGCTGATGTTCTGGATAGGCGATTAGGTGAAATGGTCAGAATCCTTGACCGAGGCATGGCAATCCACGAGTGGGAGCTGTCTGTGCTGGAACATCCGGTAGGAGTGAGGCATAGGCCACGTGGACATAGACCAGCAACACCACCTAGTGTAGGTCGACGTGAGCGTGCCAACTCACATGCCCGCTCCCATAGTGCTGGTAGCAGTAGCAGTGCAGCTGGTGCTGCGCTGTCAACACCAGGACACAGCAGGCCACGTGGACATGGCCCTGGATGTTTTCAGTGGGAACACGGTTCCAGCGGACATGTGTCGTCGGACAGTAGCCACTCTGTACCTCCACCTGGTAGTGCCCGTGCAACCCCAGGCAGGCACAGGTCACGTGGCCGTGGACGGACACAGTGAGCTGTACAACCTGCTCTGTACAATCTGGGGCTGTCAATTATACCCTGTGTAGGCCTCACAAATGGCAGAACTGTGTACACACATACATGCACACAGCAAACACAACTGTAGGGCTCCACAACATCCACATGCATTCTAAACAGACATGTCCAATCAACTCACCGGCCCTTACACACACACATGATGTTATCCATTGGTGCAGCCTATGCCCCTGGCAAACATATCACCCTGTGCATATGATGAAGCCTGTGCCGCATCCCTGTCATCCACACCATCGGTGCAGAGTTATGCACAAATATTCTGATGCACAGGGTGAATAGCATAGTGAGAGGTGTATGTAATATTACCTGTGTATGCATAGTGAGGGATATGTATGTTGCAGTGGTTGTGTGTGAATACTGAGAGATGTGTATGTGACATAGGTTGTGTACTGTCGACATGCACTGATCATACCATGTAGTGCAGGTGCAGCATGCATTGTGATGTGTTCACGGTATGTGTCTCGGTTACATCTGTAGCACCATGTTGGTTGTGATACCCTGGTTCCCTCCTATGGTGTACTTGCATGTGCCTACAAGTAGCAGTGTTTGCAGTCCCCCACGTGTAACTGTGGATTACTCACAGGCACGTCTGGCAATATCAGCATGCTACATGTACCCTCAACCTGACTGTTGGAAACACCAACATGACACAGATGTCCGCACATATACTGCACCTGACGCATGTGATCAGTGCCACAGGCTACACTGGACAGAGACATGACATACATAGCAGGACACATTACAGGTATGGTGACATGGTGCAGGGGTTGTACACAGCGGTCTGGCCAATGATGATGTGAGGTGTCACTTGGTAGCTGGAGGCCACACTGTGCAGCAGTAGGACCCTATAACAGTACAGGAACATGGCCACATTCACAGGGTGTACACCACTATAACGCACACCCCATAGTGTGCAGGTGGGGACCCTTGCCTATGTGGTCATCACCCTCACAGTACTATGCACCCACACGATGTGTCACAGAGATGGAACATGCACAGGTAGCCAGTATGGCTGGGACCTATGGCATCAACAGGGTAGTGCACTGCATCACCATTATGGGTTAGTCACCACGTGGGGTTAGTGATCATTCCTCACCGTATATTAGCATACACCCTCACACCAAGCACCAGACATACATACAGACACACACACACTGTGGTGACCACACATGTGTATACAGACAGCCGACGTGTGTGATGCACCACACCGGCCGACGTCATGCTTCCCACACTGATGTATGTACAGATCTCTACAACAGTGTACAGGGATGTGTAACAACTGGGACATATTCCCTGTGATATGTGGCATATCTGGTCTCACATTCGGACACACATGGCAGTGCTGGGAATGATACACCTGCCATATGATGACACGTTTGATAGACATGCAGCGGTATTGATTGCATTATGTGTACCAATGCTATATCTGGCAAATGTGCTGCTATATGCACACGGGAGGTTGTAGGTGTTACAGGTGCCATGTGACATATAGTTGGTAACACCTGACCGCTGTGTATGCATTATGTCAGCACCATCACATAACAGCGACATAGCGTACTGTTTGCACATGGCATGATAGGATGGTGTGTGACACAATTGTGAGCCACCCCCTGCACACATGCATCTACACAGGTGGCTCACCACGTTATGTACACACATCCGTCCATACGTGCTGTTTGTATGTCACCGTATACATGTGTCAATGATGGGTCTGCATTGCGACTGCATGTCATAGGTAGGTGCAACTATGTTACGGACATCGGCCACTGCACATGCATGGTTGCTGCATGCACAGTACAGATGTCACATGTGTCTCCTGTTGCCATGTTTGTATGCATTGCTATTGTTGGACATGTGTGTTGACATACATAACACATGGACTGTGGTATGATATCATGGGTGTCACAGGCGACCAGTACAAGGGTATGTGTCCCGGTCAACATTGCTACCCCCTGTAGTGTGAGCATTCAACAGATATGGGCCCACCTTCCATTCGCGTGTGTAGCATTGATTAGGCCACTGTTATGCACGAGGTACATCAAAGACTATGTATGTATGTGTTGTGTGTGCAGTCCATGCACACATCCACACAATCATATGTATGACATATCCAGACATGTGTTCATTGGTGTACAGCAACAGTCAGGTGTCACAGCTGTGTAAGGGCCATGGTATGTCTTGAGCCGACCTGTTCATGTATACTGGTATCATTGCAATGCATAACACCTGTTGGATCCCTGTTGGTACATGTGTACTCTGCAAAGCTGGTGTACACCTCTGTACAGCCCAGTGGTCATGTGTCACATGGTGTTGTGGTACTGTAAGGCTGTGTAGTGCTGCACCGATGACATGGTGCTGACTTGACAGCTACAGTGTACACTGCGGTGTGTATGTGTGTGACCTGCACCTGTGACAGCTGTGATGGCAGCTGTGTGTGTACAGGTCACTGCATGTGTGACTGCCCTGTGTGTGAGGACAGTTACACCTTACTGTGCCCTTCTGTACTGTGCCCTTCTGTGTGTACACTCCATCTGCATGCACGACAGGCCTTTGCAACAGCTAAGTTTGTGAGCATGCCCAGTATGCTGTTGTGTAGATGGACACACACAGTACAGTCCATATACACAGTTGTGTAGATGGACACACAGTACAGTCCAATCTGAGACCTTCCTTGTTTACACTCCATCTGCCTGCAAGACGGCCCTTTGCAAGACGGCCCTTTGCAACAGCTAAGTGTGTGAGCATGCCCAGTATGCTGTTGTGTAGATGGACACACAGTACAGTCCATGTATGCAGTTGTGTAGATGGACACACGGTACATTCCACACTGCGCCCTTCCATGATTAGACTCCGTGTGCATGCAAGATGGCCCTTTGCAACTGCTAAGTGTGTGAGCATGCCCAGTATGCCGTTGTGTAGATGGACACACAGTACATTCCACACTGCGCCCTTCCGTGATTAGACTCCTTATGCATGCAAGATGGCCCTTTGCAACTGCTAAGTGTGTGAGCATGCCCAGTAAGCCGTTGTGTAGATGGACACACAGTACATTCCAAACTGCGCCCTTCCATGATTAGAATTTGTGTGCATGCAAGATGGCCCTTTGCAACTGCTAAGTGTGTGAGCATGCCCAGTATGCCGTTGTGTAGATGGACACACAGTACATTCCAAACAGACGTGTGATACTAAGCGTGTGGACATGGCCATTGACATCCTGTATAGCCATGTTGGTCATCCAGGCAACAGATGTCCATTTTCAATGTCACGATGGATGCCTACATTGAACACACTGGTTGCTGTCTCGAAGGGTGTACTGTCTGTGGCGCATCCCGTATCTATTTAGTGTTGTACTGCTCCATAGATATTTAGTTGCCCCGATGACAGCACTGCTGTGTGTTTGTCTACGTCTACCTTGGGACAGTAATATGCTTTCAGACTGCTCACTCTCTAAACATTCCCTATCGGCATCTTTGCCTTTGCGGATGATGTCACCCACCTAGTGGTGTGATAAGGTGTATGCTCAACTCCCGGCCCTCCCAAGTGTGTGTGTGTGTGTGTGTGTGTGTGTGTGTGTGTGTGTGTGTGTGTGTGTGTGTGTGTGTGTGTGTGTGTGTGTGTGTGTGTTTCCAGCTGCCTGGGGACATAGTAATGCTTTTAGATGCCTCACAACACATACATTTCCTATAGGCATCTTTGCCTTTGCAGATGATGTCACCCACCTAGAAGTATGCCTCTGGGAGTGCTGTGTTCAGTAATCTCGGTAGCTCATTCTGTACATGCGTAATGCTGTAGTGTGATAAGGCAGTTAGGTGTATGTTCAACTCCCAGTCCTGCCAAGTGTGTGTGTGTGTGTGTGTGTGTGTGTGTGTGTGTGTTTCCAGCTGCCTGGGGACACAGTAATGCTTTTAGATGCCTCACAACACATATATTCCCTATCAGCGTCTTTGCCTTTGCGGATGATGTCACCCACCTAGAAGTATGCCTCTGGGAGTGCTGTGTTCAGTAATCTCGGTAGAGTGTTCTGTAAATGCATAATGCTGTAGTGTGATAAGGTAGTTAGGTGTATGTTCAACTCCCAGTCCTGCCAAGTGTGTGTGTGTGTGTGTGTGTTTCCAGCTGCCTGGGGGCACAGTAATGCTTTTAGATGCCTCACAACACATACATTCCCTATCGGCGTCTTTGCCTTTGCGGATGATGTCACCCACCTAGAAGTATGCCTCTGGGCGTGCTGTGTTCAGTAATCGCGGTAGCGCATTCTGTAAATGCGTAATGCTGTAGTGTGATAAGGTAGTTAGGTGTATGTTCAACTCCCGGCCCCGCCAAGTGTGTGTGTGTGTGTGTGTGTGTGTGTGTGTGTGTGTGTGTGTGTGTGTGTGTGTGTGTGTGTGTGTGCATGCTCCCGTCTGCCTGGGGACTCAGGTTATGCTTTTAGACGCTTCGCACCACAGATATATCCTGCTGACATCTTTGCCTTTGCGGATGTTGACATGCACCTAGTAGAATGCCTGTGGGTCTGCTGTGTTTAGTAATCTCGGTAGCTCTTTCTGTAAATTTGTCATGCTGTAGTGTGATAGGGTAGTTATGTGTAAGTTCGATTACCAGCCCTGCCAAGTTTGTGTGTGTGTTTTCAGCTGCATGACAACAGTACATTGCTTTTACAGTATTCACTCACCATAACATCTGTGCGGCGTCTTTGCCTTTGATGCTGCTGTCTACAGGCTAGACGTATGCCTGTGTGATTTCCGTGATCTACTACTCACGGTTGCACGTTCTGTCACTGCGTAATGCTGTTGTGTGGTACAGTGGTTACATTCGTGTTCTGCTCACAACCCTGCCACGTGTGTGTGTGCGTGTGTGTGTGTGTCTGTGTGTGTATGTATGTATCTCTCTCTCTCTCTCTCTCTATATATATATATATATATATTTTTTTTTTTCTGCCCATAACTCTGCTCTTGCATGGACAGCTGACTGTTTCATGTATCGCATATTTGCATAGCTTTCACATACCAATGGGGGATGTTGCAAATCCCAACATTGTCCATGCAACATCTGTGTTACGGGCAGTGTTACACGTCCTTACAGGCATTTGCTGTATATCTTGGCAGACATCTATCCTTGCTGTACTCTCACTGTACTCGTACACGCCGGAGGTTTCATGTATCATGGCCTAGTTTGCTGTGTGTAGGTCTATTTGTGCTGTGTGCATGTCTATTTGTGCTGTGTGCATGGCTGTGGGTATGTCCCACTATCATCATTTGTAAAGGTGACATAGGTTCATAGGTTCATAGGTTCATACTAGGCTATCTGCCCGAGGGCATTTACAAGCCTAGCCCATAAAAGCCCTATAGGTACTTCATGTAGACTGCTGTGTCATTTGACATGTCAGCACATACCTGCGGACAGTACTGAACGTCCTACTGCAGCGCTTTTCATACCTTCTGCGTTATCTTGCAGTCGATAATGCTGTTTCCTCACACATGTATCTGTTTCTGATCATACCACTCCACCTCCTAGAGCAAACATCTGGACAAAGCCTTAACTGATAGTGGGACACATAGGGGCAGTATTGACATGTTGCTCTTACAAATGTAGATAGTTGACACAATAATAAGTTTTGCATTAATATGACTTTTCTGACAGATTTGGTGTCTTAAACACACATGTTTGTCATTATTTCATGACTTCAGTTATCAGGAATGTGCCAGAATGGTACTGATGTTACGTGGAACACACCAAACATATGAGGCAGAACTCTGCACATTCTGCGTAAATCTGTACAGTTGTGGAGTATGTGTCTGATACAAGATATCAACTTTCTGACACCAATACACATACTGTATGGCGGCATCACAGGCCACATGCCATTACATTTATATTGCAGGACACACCCACCCAGAGGGTTGTATTCCTCACACAGGCCAACAGTTGCTTATCCACACTAATTAGTCTATCATGTACCGTATGTGTACGCCAGTATTTGCGCTTTCCGTCAGTGGCAGAGCTCACATACGAGTATGGGGGACTGGACATTGTAACGGTGACACTGCATGACACCCTGAGGGACACATTTCATTTGAGTCTATTAATCTTCCACATTGACTTTCACAGGGCATACGTTGTCATTCACATTTGTCGGAGTACATGCGTATGACTTGTACATGTTATCTCATTTGTCCTGATGTCTTTCTTCTCATCTGTCCACCTAGTATCACTAGTTCTGTACATGTATTTTGGACAGGTTACCTTCATACCCCTAACCTGTACACATTATGGGTAAACGCCCTGACGTTTGACCTTTGCCCTTGTTACATTTGTCATAGTAATGTGCCTTTCTGGTAAATTGCTGGCAAGGCATTACAAACTGTGCGGTTAGATAATAGTGACTGACATTTCTATTACATGATTAGTAACACTCATAACATTCGTATTCCTGGCTACGCCAGTATTCTATCAACGTTCTGACTTTGTCTGGGGTATATCTAATATAGTCCCTATTTGTATTTCATGTACTATGCTTTAGTGCAGCTGTCTTATTCTGACAGTTTGCCAGTTATGGTTACCATCTTGGTCGTACGCATGTCTATCCATGATAATCGCCTACATGACACTGATATAGGGCCCTACATATTCCCAAAATGGTTTACGCAATATCCAGTGGATGGTTTGCCCCATTATTGAGAATATAGGCGTGTGCTATACCCACATCTCTCCCACAGGGCGGGCCTACGAAATCTCTGCCAAACAACACCTAGGCCCATTTCTACATACCCATGATTCCCATACCTGACACCCCTCCACAGTACCCATTACACATGTTTAATGTGAGCGGTACTGAAGTGTGGAGACACTTATATGCACTCCCCACTCTCCGGATATCAGTTCATACATCATACATTCTATCGACACATGTGTCATTACCCTTGCACCTGCTACTGTTGTATGTACATCTATATCGTATTTGCTGAGGTCACTTATTTTGTGTCAGTGCCGGTTGACACAACGTATGGATCAATTTTTGGGGTCCTGCAATGGACACCTATATGCATGTTTAAAGTGTAGAACTTGCTGGACTGTCACTTTCTGGCCAATGGTTTGGAATGCTGCGGTTTATTCACCTTTCATGCATGTCTGTTTGTCTACCCATATTAGCTATAACGTGGCCTATTTATGTACATATGTTATATCTACGGGACATATGTTTGTTGTGTATACATATATACATGTACAATCCTCATTTCATAATTTGCTTTGGTTTACGTCTGTGGATTATGTGTATACACATATATCTATATCCATACCATACCTTTCCACTGGACAGATTGTCGCAGAGTGTACAGCTGGTTGCCTCTTTATCTTCGGTGTGTTTTACATAAACTTGTGTCTATCGGGCAATGTAGTGGCATTTCATTTAAGACTTACGGTGGGAAATACTGACAAGCAGTTCAGGTTATGAATGCATACCCTTCAGAGAATCCATGCTACTGACACACCCGTTATTCTATCCACTTTCTATGTTTGTTCTGGCACATATCTGAGGTTTGTCCCTATTTGTACTGGTAGTTTGCATGCCTTTGTCTGGTTTCATACTTTACGGGGTTAACAGGTTTGAGCCATGTATATCTAAGGTGGGGGAAACAGCATTCATTTACTATGCTGTGAGTGGATCACACACGCACAGGCGCACTTACATTTCCTTATTGTGGGTTATGCGCTGGCGCACATGCATATCCTTATTGTGGGTTACATATGTTTACTAAGTCTTTGTGCTTATGTGAGCTTTATTACTTGTGACAGTACCAGTAAAATATCTGTAATCCGGTTAACGGACATATGCAAAACACACGTTCACCTTTACATATTTAAATGTCTGTACAGCACAGACGCATTCATTACACTTTAACATTATATGTGCTGTAGTCGTAGTTGAACCGGGACTGCATTCACGTTGGCCGGATGCTGTAACCACTATACTTTTGGTGTTCTGACTCATTTATATGCATACCCATAGTACATAGCTACATTAACATATGCCTCACCGCTTCACTTATGACACAGGCATCCATTCTCCTGCTGGGAAAATGCGGTACTACATATTACACATTCCCTATTCCCTACTGCTCTGGACCCAAGCTGCATATTTAATCACTGCAGGGATATTCAGAACCCCAAGGCTTATAGTCCTGACACATACAAGTCTTTAATTGTCAGGGTGTTCATGTGGTGATCTGGGTTTAGGCTTGTCCGCCTGGTGAACGGAACTGCCCTGACCATGTTCAAATGTCAGACATAGCACATGGACAGAGTTTGTCCATTTTAAACATTTTATCTGTGTTTACAGACACAGGTGTTTGGGCACCTGTCAGTAACTTATAATGTTGGCAATATATAATATGGGTGGGGGTGGTTACAATATATAATCCACGGTGAGTGGTGTTCCCATTCACATTATTTTACCTGTGTTTACAGACACAGGTGTTTGGGTACCTGTCAGCAGCTTATAATGTTGGCAATACATAATATGGGTGGGGGTGGTTACAATACATAATCCATGGTGAGTGGTGTTCCCATTCACATTTGACTATTTCCTGTATTCATTCATATGAGGATTATTTTTTTGGACATGAATTAACTATGAATTAACTACAGGTATGCAGTAGTACAGTAAACATATGTGAAGGTTTGTTACAGTAAAAATGTACGGACCTCTGTAATAGTCCTTCACAACATTTCATGCTAATGTACATACTATTATTCTGTGAACTTTTGAAGTTTGTGAGAGCAGTATTTACATCTGTCCCTATTTGTCCACCCATCATTTTAGGCTTTGTCCAGATTTTGTTGCTGTAATAGGTTGAGAGGTGGTGTCGGTATGTGATTGAGTTGAATATATATTGTCGATAATTCAGTGGGGAGTAGGGTTGCCACCTGTTCCTCTTTGCGAGGGGAAGTCCCACTTTGGACAGTTGTGACCTGTGATGAAACCTAAGACATGGCAAATGTCCTGTGATTTTAAGACAAAAGTATATTTCTTATCTTCTTTAATAGTTGCGTGATACAGGTATTTTGTATCTGAAACACATAACTATTATTTGGGATAGCATAAGCAATTCAAATGCTATGAAATAAGCTTTTATCTTGGCAAACAAGTGTAATTCTGTCCTTTGCACTGGCCAGGGGTATGTTTTATCCTGCAAATTCTCACATTTCTACAAAAGATGTCCCACCTTGGGCATCCGAACAGGTGGCAACCCTAGTGGGGAGACCTGCATGGTGGGCAGGTGTTCCATCCTGCGTAGTATGTTTTGCATGTCTGTCTAGAAACTGAACAGTACCATGACTACACATACATGTTTTCCCCAGATGTGTACAGTACTAGACACCGTGGCGTGTAAACAACTCTGATGTTTCAACAGGTTACTTATCCCACGCGGGATGTACACACATTTTGCCAAAACATGAATGCACGGGCATTTGGATTTACGTAACTGTGATGGGATGTTTACAAACGTGGGATACATATTTGCAATCCTGACACTGCCTAGGATGATACTTCCTACTACATATGGGGAATACTCGCTATGTGTAGGTGTACGGCTGCGCAAGGCTGGTAGCTCGATTTG
>NC_056731.1:269486771-269521771 GCF_019279795.1 Protopterus annectens
CACTGTAAAAAGAAATTCATGTATTACCAGTGAAATCCAGATATCTGCTGATAAAAAAACTTCAGAAAACCACTGCACATTATTGTGTGCTTTTGCCAATCAAATGTGAAGAAAATAGTGGTAGTGCTACAAAGCCCATAGCTCAGTTTGTGCAATACATAAGTACATAATACACCATAGCATACACTAGTGGTAGTGCTACAAAGCCCATAGCTCAGTTTGTGCAATACATAAGTACATAATACACCATAGCATACACTAGTGGTAGTGCTGCAAAGCCCATAGCTCAGTTTGTGCAATACATAAGTACATAATACACCATAGCATACACTAGTGGTAGTGCTACAAAGCCCATAGCTCAGTTTGTGCAATACATAAGTACATAATACACCATAGCATACACTAGTGGTAGTGCTACAAAGCCCATAGCTCAGTTTGTGCAATACATAAGTACATAATACACCATAGCATACACTAGTGGTAGTGCTACAAAGCCCATAGCTCAGTTTGTGCAATACATAAGTACATAATACACCATAGCATACACTAGTGGTAGTGCTACAAAGCCCATAGCTCAGTTTGTGCAATACATAAGTACATAATACACCATAGCATACACTAGTGGTAGTGCTACAAAGCCCATAGCTCAGTTTGTGCAATACATAAGTACATAATACACCATAGCATACACTAGTGGTAGTGCTGCAAAGCCCATAGCTCAGTTTGTGCAATACATAAGTACATAATACACCATAGCATACACTAGTGGTAGTGCTACAAAGCCCATAGCTCAGTTTGTGCAATACATAAGTACATAATACACCATAGCATACACTAGTGGTAGTGCTACAAAGCCCATAGCTCAGTTTGTGCAATACATAAGTACATAATACACCATAGCATACACTAGTGGTAGTGCTACAAAGCCCATAGCTCAGTTTGTGCAATACATAAGTACATAATACACCATAGCATACACAAGTGGTAGTGCTACAAAGCCCATAGCTCAGTTTGTGCAATACATAAGTACATAATACACCATAGCATACACTAGTGGTAGTGCTACAAAGCCCATAGCTCAGTTTGTGCAATACATAAGTACATAATACACCATAGCATACACTAGTGGTAGTGCTGCAAAGCCCATAGCTCAGTTTGTGCAATACATAAGTATATAATACACCATAGCATACACTAGTGGTAGTGCTACAAAGCCCATAGCTCAGTTTGTGCAATACATAAGTATATAATACACCATAGTGTACACTAGTGGTAGTGCTACAAAGTCCATAGCTCAGTTTGTGCAATACATAAGTATATAATACACCATAGCATACACTAGTGGTAGTGCTACAAAGCCCATAGCTCAGTTTGTGCAATACATAAGTATATAATACACCATAGTATACACTAGTGGTAGTGCTACAAAGCCCATAGCTCAGTTTGTGCAATACATAAGTATATAATACACCATAGCATACACTAGTGGTAGTGCTACAAAGCCCATAGCTCAGTTTGTGCAATACATAAGTATATAATACACCATAGCGTACACTAGTGGTAGTGCTACAAAGCCCATAGCTCAGTTTGTGCAATACATAAGTATATAATACACCATAGCGTACACTAATGGTAGTGCTACAAAGCCCATAGCTCAGTTTGTGCAATACATAAGTATATAATACACCATAGCGTACACTAGTGGTAGTGCTACAAAGCCCATAGCTTAGTTTGTGCAATACATAAGTATATAATACACCATAGCATACACTAGTGGTAGTGCTACAAAGCCCATAGCTCAGTTTGTGCAATACATAAGTATATAATACACCATAGCATACACTAGTGGTAGTGCTACAAAGCCCATAGCTCAGTTTGTGCAATACATAAGTATATAATACACCATAGCATACACTAGTGGTAGTGCTACAAAGCCCATAGCTCAGTTTGTGCAATACATAAGTACATAATACACCATAGCATACACCAGTTTGGCTGGGCTTGTATAGACCCCAGGGCCAATAGCCTAGTACCTACCTATGGACCTATGAATGTGACACACATAATTCTACTGTTGTGTGCAACAGGTGTGTGAGAGCCTTGTCACATGTATGGGTCCTAATGCTGATCCACAATATCTATGCATGTGCATGCACTGCATGACTGAGCAAAGAATGAGTTCATGAAACATGAATTTCAAATCTGACTGCATACACAGCTGTCATTTTGTCTTGCCATATGGCTTTGAGCATCCTGCAAGGCAGAGATACCTTAGTACCTCAAGGTGTAGAGCCCCTATATGGTATATGAAGAAGACAAATATCTTTCCTTATCTGCTCCATAGGTACCACCAGCAGCAAGTACTCCTTCAAGGATGTGGAGTCCTAGTATGACCTGAGCCATCAACTATCTAGAACTATAGCCATTTCATAGTCTACAGGGCAATACAAAGACAGCTATGACAACCTTCATAGGGTCATAGGTGTTTACTAGGCTAACGATCACAAGGGCCTTTTTAAGCCTAGCCATGCATCCCAAATCTCTGGCAAGTTATGATACCCTTGATAAGTGTAAGCGGAGGCTTGGAAGATGAAACATTTACAAGTAGGGGCCTGGGAGATGAACCGTTTACAGGTTGCCTGTGTCCATTACAGACATAGGTGCCAAACCAGAGATGAATTTCCTGTTCCCCATCTAATTGTCCAAGTTGCACTTGAATTGGATTAGGGAGGAACTCTGCTTCACATTGATGGGGAGTCTGTTCCAGAGAATGGGAAGTCTCTGAGATACATACTTGTCTGTCCAGCGGGTCTTATTTATATCACAGGCAAGGTTTAAGTCTTTAAAATGGGTAATTCTGATGCTGTTTGTTTTGTGGATATGAAAGAGGTCCATCAAAGTGGGGTCTGACTATGCCCTCTATGCCAGGCATAGATCTCCCCTCAGCCTGTAAGAGGCAGAATACAGAGAAAGGGCCTTGAGTCACTACATGCTTGATTTGTTGCAGGAATAAGAAGCAGAGGAGTAAGGATAGCACCTGGATATTTATTCTAGTTTTTTTTTTTTTTTTGCAACAGTTGTTGATCCTAAATGCATACCACTCAAACAGTTTTACTGTGCACACCTTTCTCTTTCAGCTTATGAACAAATACATCTCAACCAGGTGGGCTGTCACAGGAGGTTAGAAAGCATAGGTGGAATGAAAGGTGTTGACTGTATTTCCAATATGTGCTACACACTTATAGGAGCTCTCCTATTGTATCTCAATTATTCTTTTCCACCTGATGAGGAAAAGTAGGCCCAGACAGCTTTAACTCCTCCTCCTGCTGGTATGGCTTATGGAAGTTGTGATGCTAGGAAATTACAGCCTGACCAAGGCAGGATGAATTCCCTTTTTGGTTGACAACTATGCCCCAATCACCTGTGGACCAGCCACAGCTGTAGCAGCTGGTTAAGGCAGTTGTGGTGTTGGACAGAAAAAAATCTTATGTGCATCGGTCCTTCCTGCAGCAAAAATAGTAAACTTGTTAGAGCAGCAGGCTTCAATCACTAGGCCATGGCAGGACCACAGACCACACCTACATATGATCATCACCCAGGTAGTGGTTATCAATAATCTGACCCTCAAGCCTTTTTCATACCCAACTGCAGACAGCAACCCATCCTATCCCATGCTTAGTGTGAACCCATTCTTGATATGTTGTGCCCCATACTTTGTGTGTCTTTCAGCTCTGCCCTTCACCATTTGTACGTGTCCATCCCATGTGAACTTAACACTTTGCATGTAAAACCACACTTATTTGTCTATATTGTCTCGTGTATGTCTGATTGCCTCTACAGACTTTCTTACTTCCTCTTCCTATATGTAGTTTTCTCTTGCTATTCTTTCCCATCATGGATTCTTTATATAGAAAATGAGTTTATCTTCTCAAAAAAAAAAAAACAAGATAAAATTGAACCTATCTTCTGATCTCCCTACCTTGCAATCTCCTATGTGGTCCCCTTGCGTGTTTCCATCTGATTACACCTCTCCCCCTTTCTACTGTCCTATATACCCAATTCTATCCTATTTGTCTGTGGAATATTTTAGCCGTATGACTGACTACACCATAAAGATTATTCAGATACTGTGCTTCAAAGTTTCACATTTCAATGCATTGTGGTACTTCATCTGACATTGTGCAAACATTATAAGCTATGTTACAATATTCAGAAACCACAGAGTACAATTGCTTCTAAGAGAACAACATTCAGGTTTGAGTTCTTGGCTTCAAGTGGCATTACTCAAGCAAAAGATTAAAAGTATTGAAGCATAATTATACCTCCAGTACTGATGGGCTGAATTAACTGGCTGCCCATTAAAACCATTGTATTCTAGCATGCCTCATTCCCATTCTGCATATGGATCTCATCTTCTGCCCTGCGCTACTTCTATAGTTTATTTGAAGAACCATTTGAATTAGTAATCCCAGAAGTGCTATATGTCTATAAGCTACATCCAGTATGCAAAACATATATTTTAATGATGTTTGAAATGGTGTTAAACATCTCCATGGGAATTTCATGAGAAACACACACCTGCCAGGCACCCTTTGTTCTTTAACAAAATAAATAGGTCATCCTATGTAATATTAATCAGTAAATTAAAATTTTAATTTGAGATTCTTTATAGTTTAGATGCTTGTGGCATTCCCACTTTCTTGGCATATGTATGGTGATGCAAAGTGATATCATTATCATATTATAGCTTTGGGTTGTGAGATAACAGGCTGAAGTAAGGGCTTTATTCTTCAGAGAGTAAGTTATGATGACAGGCATGTATTTTAAATGTCACTGGAGGATGCTCAGAAATAAGCAATGTCGGATGCCTTGCTCATAACAGCTGAGTCATAGCTTTCCCCACCAAAACAGTCATTCTGCCTCAAACTGAAGTTATTTCAAATTCCATAACATGCACATAATTTATATTATATACTGGTTGTTTTCAAACTAACTTAGTTTGTGAGTATCCTTTGAAAAACTCTATAAATCATAAATGTATTGAATGCATGCTAAAGCTGTGTTTAGTGTGGCACCATATTTTGGTACTGAAAGGGTTGCTCCAGCAGCAAAGTGAGACAATTGCATTTATGCTTTTGTCAGGACCAGTGTGTTATTTTAATGATGAATGCAAACTGATTATTTTCCGTTACATACAAATAAAATATTTCTTCCATTATGCTATCTCAGAATGAAATGTGCTCATTGGTGAAGTTAAGAAGTGAACAGCAGCACCTTTAAGCAGCTGATTAAGATATTTTAATTTCATAAACAGGAGGGGAGCCATCAGATATTACTTGTAAATCTGAATAATGTAATATTATTACTTTATAGGTTTACCTTAGAACAGATAGAATAAGACAAGGCAGATTATGCTTTACTGTCTGATAATAGCACTAAGTACTTTAAGACTTTGGGCATACCCTTGTTAGATAATAAACCACCTCTTGGAATGTCTCAATCATAAAATGGACTACCACAGAAAAAAAAACAAATAATTAAGAATGAAAAGAATAAAAAATAATTACTGGAAAAAAAAAAAGAAAATATATATATCCAATATGCTTGCATTTGTTAGTTGAGCTGTCATGCAGTTTCATGCACACACACACACACACACACACATACACACACACACACACACACACACACACACACACACACACACATACACACACACACACACACACACACACACACACACACAAACACATGTGCGTGCGCACACACACATGCACACATAGACCTGCAGAAATGCATAAAACACCATACTCACTTCTACTAATGTGATGTATTCAGCTGTCATCTAAAAAAGAAGTGACCATCAACAGTTAGGTCATTTTGATTTACTGGATTATGCAGTTACTTTTATATCGTCCAACACTATATGTGACTATGAGGTGGAGTATCAAGCAATTATTAATTAAACAATTTATTTAAATTGTTGATAAACTGCATACCATTAAGATTATGGTATACATACAGGCACGCACACATGCACACATGCATATACACGTGCATACGCACACACGCACACACACACACACACACACACACACACACACACACACACACACACACACACACACACACACACACTCACAGACACATGCTGCAGACTTCTACACACATGCATGCACACATGCATATGCTTACACATACACGTGCACACACACATGCATATTTATGTGCACGCACACACACACACACACACACACACACACACACACACACACACACACACATGCACTTGCCTGTTTAAAGTTAGTAGAATAGTAGCAGTTTTTATATGCACAAAATTTCATGAAACATCTTACTCATATTCCATATGATAAAGTCATTCTGATAAAGTCATCTGCAAAGAAAGTTTCCCCAGCTACGTTCAGGTTTAGTTTTATTAGTGTTTGCAGTTAAGTTTTTATCTTACAACAGCAATTATATGTGAATATGAAAATAAGCATGTAACATATTATTCATTTATTTATTTATTTACTTTTGTGGATTGGGTAGTTACCATTCTCTGAGCTTATGACCCTTATTCTTAGGAAAAGTGGGGTAACATTTATACTGTCTGGAGACATTTGGCCAGAACACCAAGGGAAACTCTGTTGCTATGATAAGTGCCATAGGGTCATTGAAATAGCCATGAACTGCCATTAGCTGGACTACTATTTAAATGTCTTATCCAAATGACAGTACATCAGGAGTGTGGCACCCTCCTTGCTGACTATACTGTCAGTATGCATATATTAATCATTACATCTGAAGTGAGGGCTGAACCCACAGTTATATGCATGTAACTACAGATACATTGTTTCATTGTAGTAACAGCACTCCCTTTATGCCTGGGTTCAACATCTACTGTACCTTCTGACCTATTGACAACTGTGGAGGAGTGTATGCTATTTATCAGGACCACAATTATCTAAAACCTCTGAAGGTCAACCTTGCACTGAATAAATCAAACTACCACATAGATGCAAGATTGTCTCCTGCTGACCACGGTATTTACCTATATGCTTTAAATAAAACTGCTATCTTGGCACTAAACTATGTGATTTTAACTACCCTGTAATCAGCTTGCACACTAATGCCTGTTTTACGCCATTAACACATTTGCTGAGTGCTTCCAAGTCTTTGATAGTAACATTTCCCCTGCACAAATCATCAGTGTTCCTCTACAGGTCCCAAAGCCCTTGATACTGATGTCATGATCATGTCTTCTTCTTGTATGCCACTGTGTGCCTCCCCATTTCTAGTTAAATGTGACAACAGATCCATTATTTTCTCCTTCAAAACTTATAGTACTCCACCACAAATACTACTGTGTTTAGGCATTTCGTGAAAGCAAACCTTCTACAATTCATAGATAACCTAATATATTCTAAAGTAAGCCTGAACTCATTGATTACATTGTGAAAGTGGTTGCATACACTTCTGTTTTCTACTTTTACTTAAATAGTTGCATTCAGGAGTCCTTCTTTATCTCTTCCAAATATACTGGGACATTTATGAACAAACCTCTACAGTGGAAATTATATCAATAAATCGTTTCACAAAAGAAAGAAAATAATCAAATGCTACAATACATTTCCATATCCTTTACCATCAAAAAAGCACTGGAAAAAGCTAGCAAAAATCTTAACTGTGCCTTTAGAATGTGCGTAAATCTCAGCATAGCCACTTTCACCAAAGGTAAAATAAATCCTTTAACTTTGTCATGAAGCTCTGAGCATCTCTACAGTTATATTACCCACTTGGATTTTTGGGAAATAACTAATATCCTATCAGATAAACTGAGCTCCATATTTAATGTGCCCACTCATTCAGTTATTCCCCCACAGGTTCATAGGTTCATAGATTAGTACTTCGCTAACTGCCCTTGCGGGCCATTTTAAGCCTAGCCAATTACCCAATGTGAGAATCAAACCCTGAACATTAGGTCAGTAAGGTAAACACCTTAAGCATTATGCCAACCTCCTACCTCCTAAATTCATAAACTAGTACTAGGCTAACTTTCCTTGTGGGCCATTCTAATCCCAGCTAATTACCCTACATGGGAATCAAACCCTGTACCTTGAGTCTATAAGGTGAATACTTTAACCACTATGCCAACCTCCACCCAACCCCATCCCAAAAATTACAATAGACCAAGTTTTTTTGGCCGTATCCAAATCTAAAAATGCCAGGACACTGATAGTGCACTAAAATGCATATGACTGAGTCTATCCTTAATATTTTTAATGTCCATCTCATTGAAGGTTACCTACCTGATGTTTGAAGAACTGTCACTGACATCCCGTTACAGAAGTGCAGCCATCGCACCAATCCTGGCAACTATATTTGTGTTAAGAACCACAAAAAAGGAGTCAGCCCAAAACAAACAACTGTAACCAGACAATGGACTTGTAGAAGGAACTCCAACCAGCTGTAACCTTTAAAATCAGGCGCCAGAGCAGCGCTCAGTGATGAACTATATTTGTGTTAGTCTGATCAGACTTATTCATAAAGCTAATGATGTGTGCATCTTTTCTGAGCTCATTAGTACAGAAAAAAGTAAAATGATAGAATACCACAGAGCTATGTGCTTACACTCTTACTGGTTTGCATCAAGCTTAGCAGTACATGTATCAACATATGCAGCTGACTTACTGATAAAGCTGGTGCCCCATATGGTGAGCTGGAATCTAGAGCAGACTGTTCTGTGGACTGCAAGCCCCTATTTTATAACAGATGCCAGCTAACCATTAAAAGTCTGACACTATTTGATATAACTTGCCAATGCCCGACTCCACTGGCCAGATTTAAAAGCATCCTAGATTCTCCTTCAGAACCTCCTACATTATAAGTATTCTAATTGAAACGGGCACCTCAAGCTACATCAGTCTGACACTCTGAAAAGAGTACACATCTGTTCAAGATGCCTTTTTATTGCTTTATTTTATTTTATTTTTCCTTATGCCTTTACTGGGTTCACTTTTCAAAATATTTCACTTTCTCTACTTTTTATTTAATTTGGATTTGCCCAATAAGTACAAACCAATGTGGTTACTCTGTTATGGAAGTTTCTTTGTCTCCTTGTTTGGCAGTAACTTATATTGTTACTTTTGTGGTTATGATATAATTAAGTCTGTCAACTTATATTCAGGGTTTTCTCTATTGAATTTCTGGCAAAATGTCATTACCTCCCACAAGATTATAAATGCGTTTGTCAAGGTGTATTCTGGGTTCTGAGCTGTATGATGTTTGTTTTGTTTCTTTCTTTGAAAGAATCACAGTATTAATGAATATATTGTTTGTTGCTTTTAGCTGACCATCCCTTTCAAGAAGGGTTACAGTTTAATGCATATCAATAGGGATGAATTATACGTTTTATTCTGTTCTTTATACTACAACTGTGTGTTTAGCAATTTCTCATCTTAGAAGAACATTTTAAAATAAATAAAATTGTTATTAATAATAAGGAAGATATAAAGTCCCTTTATTAGAAATGGGAGGTAAGAACCAACAAGTTTAAATAGAGCTGGCATTTCAGAAGTTCAGTAAAAGAAAAAGGAAGCTGATGTTTCACTACAGAATAACAACAATCAGAAAACTGTTTTTAACACCTTTGTTCATAGGTTCATAGGTGTTTACTAGCTAACAACCACAAGGGCCTTTTAAGCTTAGCCATGCATCCCAAATCTCTGACGAGTTCTGATACCCTTGATAAGTGTAAGCATGGGCCTGGGAAATGAACCATTTACAGGTTACCTATTTGCATCAGAGACATAGGTACCAAACCAGGGATGAATTTCCCATTTCCCATCCAATTGTCCAAGGTGCACTTGAACTGGATTAGGGAGGAACTCTGCTTCACATGGATGGGGAGCCTGCTCCATAGACAGGGTAGTCTCTGGGATACATACCTATCTCTCCAGCAGGTCCTATTTATATAACAGGCAAGGTTTAACTCTTTAGAATGGGTAATTCTGGTACTGTTTGTTTTGTGGATATGCAGGAGGTCCATCAGAGTGGGGTCTGAAAATGCCCTGTGTGCCAGGCATAGATCTCCCCTCAAAAGCCTATAGGAGACAGAATACAGGGCTAGGGCCTTGAGGTGGTCTGCAGAGGACATATTACTTATACCCTGTATTCTTTAGTGAGAAACCTCTATGGACATTCCAATTGTTGGATATGCCTGGTTAGGTACATGCCAATTGGGTCATTTTACTCAATGATAGGTCTGATGAATGCCAAATACAGTGGAACAATGACATCCTTGGACTTAGATGCCATATCTTTGTTTATAAGTTGCGCAACATAGAATTATTTCCTCACCACTGTAGACACGTGATGATCAAAGGCTAGATTACTATCTATGTGTGTCCCTAAGTCCCTGACTACTCTGTCAACTCTAAGGGGTGTGTTGTCAATATGATAGTTACCAGGGATGGATGACTTCCCAAAGGATACTATTATGCATTTCTTGGCATTTAGTTTTAGTCCACGACTCTGACACCAGTTGTTTGTGTCAGCCCCTCCTGGAGAACATTTGTGTCAGTGTGAGATTCAATGACAGCTCCTAATTTGCAATCATCTGCAAATTTAGTCAACCAGAGACCACTAACATTGGGCTTGACTTCTGAGAAGTAAACGCCAAAAAGGAGCGGTGGAAAGACTGATCCCTTGAGGGACTCCACTTGTGACTGGCCTCTTTGTAGAGGTGGACTCCCCAATTCTAACTTCCTGGGTCCTGTCTGCAAGCCAGCTGGCTATCCACTGGGTGACATATGGGTTTGTACCCAACCTCCTGAGTTTGTCAACAATGCCTGAGTGGGGTATTGTGTCAAATGCCTTGGCCAGGTTGAGGTAGGCAGTGTGAATGATTTTGCCCTCATCCATTGCTTTGGTCACCTTCCCAAAGAAGTCCACCAGGTTGAGTAGGCATGATCTTCCCTTTACAAAACCAAACTGGGTTGGGTCCAGTGTCTAGAAGTTTACTATATCTCTGTTGATCATCTCCATGATAATTCTTTCCATGGCTTTACATATAAGACTAGTGAGACTTATGGGTCTGTAGTTTCCAGGGGCTGTAGATGGCCCACCTTTGTGCAGAGGGATGACTGTTGCCGTTTGCCATTCATGAGGCACGAAGCCTGTTTGCAGACTACAGTTAAATAGTAATTCCAGAGGCCCTGATAGGTCATGTTTCATGCTATTTAGAAGGCATCCTGGGATATTGTCTGGGCCCATTGATGCAGTGTTCTTGGTCTTAGTGAGAGCATTAAGGACCTGTTCCCTAGTGATAGTAGGGGGCATTATATTTGATGATATTTCCTGAGGGAAGGTTGAGGGGGAGAGAGGGCTAAAGTTGGAGCTGAATTTATCAGCCAGGAGGTTTGCTATATCTTCTGACTCAGTATAGGTGGCTCCATTTACAATGAGCTCTGCACACAATTGTGTATTGCCTTTGAGGTTGCAGACATAGCTAAAGAATGTTTTGTGGTTGTCCTTGGCCTGGGAGGCCAAACTTACCTCAAATTTGGCTTCGGTAAACTTTATTTGTCCTCTGAGTTGTTTGTTTAGTTTAATGAGAGTGTTTTTATCCTGCTGGGTGCTGCACCTCCTAATTTTTGCCATAATTTTCTTCCTCCTGTTATACAGCTGACTGATTTTGTGATTCCACCAGGGTGGCTTGTTTTTTGAGTTAGTTCTGTACTTCTTCCTGGTGGGTACAGCTGCCTCTATGCAGCTATTAACATGCTTGTACAGGGTTTCTGTGAGCAGTTCTGCATAGGCAGAAGTGTTCTCAGGGTTTATATTGCTCAGTTTCTGCCTTCCCTTAAACCACACTCCTCTTCCTGAACATTATTCTGCATGTGTTGTTCCCACAGTTTACATTTATTTCTAAGTAATTTGCTCTCTCCCTTTTCTAAAGATCCCTTTTCCAGATTTAACTTTTATAATATTCACTACTTCAAATACCGTTGGTTTAGATTTTGATTTCCATAAACCCTTCCTTTTCTTCCAACTTTAATATAAAGAGAAAAGTACTTATATGATGTAATTAACCTTCAAATTTTAGACTGATTGGTTTTAATCTCCCTATACCTGAGGTCAGCAATTAATTCTAATCTAGTAATTTAAATACCCAGCCAATCACCTGCATCTGTTCTTCCAGTAGCAGGCTAGGTTCAGACCAGAAAAAGAAAGGACATTCTTTTGCTTTGTGATGCAACACCCATAGAGGAAGAATTTTTTTTCTGGCAGTTTTAATCCATATCAAAACCTTCCTTCATTATTTTTGCCTGGATCTCGTAACGTTTATGCTACCTTTGTTAAGGGCTATTTTTTCAGCTTAGTATGTTTTATTTAGAATTTTACATACATAATAGCAAGAGTAAAATATTGTGCTCTGAATTTGAATATCAGATATATTAACTGCCTCGAATATGAATGTCTAGTACTGAATATAAAAAAAAATCTACAAACAATTATAAGGTAATAAAGAGGAAAGATAATAATCCACTCAGATTAATACTTTTTTTCTTACAGTTTACGTGCATTGATGTGACTATGATGTGACTATGAGGTGGAGTATCAAGCAATTATTAATTAAACAATTTATTTAAATTGTTGATAAACTGCATACCATTAAGATTATGGTATACATACAGGCACACACACATGCATACCATTAAGATGATTGATTTCAGGTATGACCCAGACTGACACACTGTGTGAGAGATGTAGTCATATAATGTTAAGGAGGTGAAGCTCTCACACAAAATCACTGAACACAATTAGGTAATAAGGAGGAAATATGATAATCTGTTCAAATTAATGGATTTTATTTTTGCTTACAGTTTATGTGTGCTGATACCTTTCAGGTTTGACCCAGACTGGCACACTTTATGAGAGATGTAATTATATAACATTAAGAAGGCAAAGCTCTCACACAAAGTCACTGCAAACAAGAAGCAGGCTGCCAGTACCAAACCAGTCAAACACTGCTCCTATCAAACACATAGACTTAAATACGCTGAGGATCTTAAAAGTAACATACCTAAACAACAAAGGCCTGCTAAATATAACCTAAGAAACAAGTACTCTTAGCAACCTCACAAAAACAACACTGATAGCACCCACCATGAGACATATATCCAAGAATCACATTGTCTGAAGTCAAAAGCCTAAAAGGCCAACCTCTTCAATCTCTGATATCGTAGTTATAGGTGGTTCCATACAGAGACACACTGATGCACCACTCACTAGGCTATGCAAGGAGATGATCATAGTCAGTTACTTATCAGGTGCCAAGATTCACCACAACAGGTATGCCCTCAAGTCTTTGCATCACAAGTATATATAAGATTCAGTCATTGTGCACTTGAGTATAAATAATGTGATACATACCTCTCTGGACTATATGAAGAGAGACATGATAGAGCTTTCAGAATACATATCTGACACAGGTATGAACCCAGTCTTGAGCAGTATTCTACCATCACCAGGAATGGTGCCATACTGTGAACAAAACATAATTTACTTGAACAATTGGCTTAGCTTTTGGCATCATTCTAAGGTAGTGCATCTATATCAGCTTGGGAAGAGATAGTACAGTCCTAAATTCTTTGCCAAGGATGGCTGCACCTATCTCTCCAAGCCTTTCATATAGTAACCAAATGTTTGTCCGTCCCCATAATGCCTTTTTTTGTCAATGCCAGTTTCCTAAAGCTTCCAATATAATACAATAGACTCGGGATAACATGAAGGTACTGCTGCTCAAAGGTAAGACCTTTAACAAAACATTCCACTCCCTGTAAGCATTTCTTAACCTAGAAAACATTGATATAGGTGTTTTCTCAAAGACCTGTTTCAAAATCAATGAGAGGATTCCATTAGTGCAATTTTTAATGCCTACCCCACATTCAAGCCCACCACACTAGATGAAGAAACTAAAGGTGGCAGTGTCTCCATCTTCTCAAGAAAAACATTTCACCTCCAGACTCGTTAGTCAAGATAATGGCTTTGAACTCCTCCATGTCCAACTTACTATTAATCAAAACCCTTATCATATTTTAGCAAACTACAGGACACCATCAATGTCTCCCTCAGCCCATACCTCCTACTTAACTAGTATGGAGTCCCCATCTATTAAACCATACACCATTCTCCTAACAGACTTCAAGTATCCCTCCATGAACTTGGAGACTTATGTAACCTGAAATATGTATGCCCAGAAATGTCTGGACTTCATCAGTAAAAACTCTCTCTGGCAAGCTAGTCTGCAGACAGCCAATACAGGACACCTTTGCTCCCCATCAACTGTCACTTCCTCTCTAGACAAATCAGACCTCAAATCAATCGTATTCATCATAAGACTGAAGCCACAAGCATTATCCAGTGCCTCTGTGTTCATAGATTATGTGAAGGCTAATCTGCAAAAGCACTGAGTGATGACTAAATTCAAAATCGTCTTTTAACATGATGATCTCACTGGTTGCACAGAATGATTTACAGCTACATTTTATACACATTTAAACTGCTGCATAGATGCATCTGCTTCCCCTATGAAGTAAATATAATGCAAAACTTAGAAGAAATCCATATGGTGGAAACCAAATGCAAATATACTGTATAATAAAATAAATCAGCTCATTGCACTCAAAAAATAAATGTAACCCTCACAATGCTAAAAATGAAGTTCATAAACTAAACAGAAAACTCTGGGGCCTGATTAAGTCAACCAAAGCCAGATATGAGGCAAATGTCTTCACAGAGGTAAAGGATAGCTGCAAAGCCTTATTTAACTATGTTAGAAATGTCAGAAACAATGCACAGGACTTCACGGAGCAAATAGTAATTGACATCACATACCTGGATCCACAGGTTATAATCAATTTGCTAGAGTACAAATATAAGTCAAACTTCAACCTCTCCACTCCTTTATTCCAAGATCACATACCTCCTTCTACACTTCTCCTTTAAATCTCTCAAGAATAGGTCCTCAAAGCATTAGTCAGGGCCAGAAACACTACTTTCCTGGGGCTGATAACATACCAAGATGCCTACTGATCAGCCTGAAACAGGACTTGTCAGACCCACTAAAGAGGCTATTCAATATCAGCCTCCAGACAGGCTTTATGCTGGATGAATAGAGGACAACAGCAGCTGACCCCTTGTATAAATATGGGGAGTCAACTAACCAAGGTAATTATATACCCAGAAGCCTGACAAGGCTAATCTTTCTGGCTACAGAGAAGGATCATTACAGAGTTAAGAAATAAGGATATAAGCAACCTATAAACTCTTAACCCAAGCTAGTTTAAATCTGTCAATAAGAGATTTTTGCCTGCTTAAACTAGTTGACTTCTTTGAGAAGGTTACTGAAGCAATAGATGAGGGAAAATCAGTACACACTTCATATCTAGACCTCACAAAGGTATTTGAAACCATCCTACATTCAGGCATCGAAGATAAACTCTTAAAAGTTAAATGCAAACCCTTATGTAACTCATTGGATAGCAAACTGGCTCACAAATATTATCCAGGAAATTAAAGAGGTTGACTCTACCCTCTCCAAAAGACCTATCACTGGTGGTGTACCCCAGGGTTCAGTCACTGGGTCACTCCTCCTTCATATTTAATTCTCAGAGGTCAAATCAAATGTTAGGGATCTATAGCTGACCAAATTTGCAGCTATGATGCCATCATAAACACCAAGAAGAGAACAAGATCCAACAAGAGTGCTTTTCCCAAACAAATAGCTTTTGTCAAAACCATGGACTAAAACTAAATACCAACAAATGTATAACAGTATCCTCCAGCAAGAAGGACCACCGTTATAACTGTCACACTGACAACACTCCCCTGAAAGTTGATCCTGTACTCAGGGATCAGAGAACCTTTGTCAACAATGAGCTGTCCTTAACTTATCACATATCCACTATTGTAAGGAAACCACTTTTTGTGACACAGCTTATATCTAGTGTTATGGTGTCCAAGTCAAGTAATGTAATCATTCCACTGTATTTGGTTCTCATTAGGCTGATCCTTAAATACAATGATCCTTTCAGTATGCCATTGTCCATTTAGCACAACTGAAACAATCATAATACATTATCAGCAAGTAAAATCAAGGGACTAAATCAGAAGAGCAATGCAGACCATCATAAAGCTCTGTCCCTCTTCTCAGTATCATACACTCTACTAAGGATTGACCTCTACTATGCATATAGAGCCTTAACAGACCTTATCCTGTCACACGTACTACACATTTAAAGTCCAATATAATATAAATATTCAATCAAAGGATCTCAACCTTCTTTACTACATAAACAGGACATGTCAAAGGGATAGATGTATACGACAGAGAATACTGCTTGTATGGCAATGGTTTCCACTCTGTATAAAGCAGAGTACTTCTCTTACTCCAAATTAAATTTGGAAGAATGAATGGGAAACTGGCTTAAAGGCCATGTCCCTTAGGGAAAGGGGCAACAAATAATATACAAATTCTTGTCCCACCTGCTCTGGGTTATTCATACACAGAATATAAGGGCTAAAAAAACACGGGAATGTATAAATAGGATTCTAATGATCCCCACAAATCACTAACCAAGGAAGTTACTCTGAACCTGTGAATCTGAGGACAGTTCAGTTTTGCACATGCACTATATGAGAATCACAGTCATATGTTTAAAGTACACATAGTAAAACCCTTAAAGATGCATGCTAAAAGCAACAATATTTGTATAGCATAATAAGTTTATACCAGCAGTAAAGTTTAAAGTGATAGCGAAAAATGCTGATGTTACATTTAAGTAAAAGAGGAAATGAATACGATGACTTAAAATTAAATATTTTTTAGAAATAATAATGTGCGATATCTGCAAGACTTTTTAGGTTTGTTGAATCTATAAATTTCACACAAAACTTGGGAATTCAGAAAACTGCTTATTTAGATTAAGAATCAAAGTTACAATTAAGTACAGGCTATCATATCAGTGCAATGAACATTTATATTACTGTTTTAAAAGTATTCAGTAAATTTATATGCAATTGCCCTATTAAGTAATGTGCTTCTTGAAGTAAAAAGACCTAATAACTGGCATATTTTGGGCATTGTCTTTATTGCCTGTTAGTTTATTGGAGATTTTGTTTGGTAATTCATCAGTACCTCTCTGCACACTTTTACAGAGAAATTTATCCAGTATGTTTATTCTGTAGTTCCTTTTATTTTCCATTAAGAATGTCTGTATGTCATTATTATAGTAGCTCCTGATTCTTGTTCTAATAACTGTCACTGCCATGTCGGGAAGGTTATATTAACCATTCGTCTTATCTCACCTGTTAAAATCTGATATTGTATTTAAATACTATATGAAAACTCCAGCCAGGCTAGAAATTCCACTAAGTGACCTCTCAAACCTCTTGTATCAGAGGCACATGGGATATATGCAAATGATCCTTATCAACATCAGGTGGTTCAGCTATATGGTGATTCTGAATGCCCATGACTTATTTATTTTTAAGTCATTTCAATAGACAATTTCAGGCCAATAAAGCCAAACCCCACTAACTATGGATATGCATATTTCAGCCTTGCTATGACCTCAGCAACACAGCACAAACAGAGTGTTTGAATAAGCATAAGAAACACAGGGCTGTTATACCCAGCTGATGTCTATCACCATTAGGGTGACTGCAAAATATCCCAACTAACAAATTAAAACAAAGAGTGAAAAGGTCCCACAGAAAAAACAATCAGTAAAAACTAAATGAAAACTCCAGCCAAGCTAGAACTTCCACTGAGTGACCTCTCAAACCTCTAGTATCAGAGGCACATGGGATACATGCAATGACCCTTATGAGCATCAGGTGTTTCAGCTATATGGCGATTCTGAATGCCCATGACTTATTTCTTTTTAAGTCATTTCAATGGACAATTTCAGGCCAGTAAAGCCAAACCCCACTAGCTGTGGATATGCATATTTCAGCCTTGTTATGACCTCATCAGCACAGCACAAGCAGAGTGTTTAACTAAGCATAATGTAAATGCAAGAAATAATACTACCAAACCATGGCTTCATCAGAGTTAACCTTAACTGCATTTCCACGTGGTTAGGAAAATGTTCTGGGTTCTCTTTTGATAGGTTGTTCTTGTAGAGTTCTCCAGATAAGTTATTCAGTACTACATATTGAAAAAACAGTCTCTATAGTACACACAGTAATATTACATTCCAGGCAGAAAATATATGAGGGCTAAAAAAAGTATTTACCTGTTGTTTGTAGAATATATAAGAGCTAAAAGCAAATGTTTACTGCATATTCATGTGTTTAAAGTTAAAGTTTATAAAATATGAAGTTACGGACTGTACACAAATTGGAGTATACATAAAGCAGAAGTGATTGTGTAAACCACCCCAAGTTAACAAAAATGAAGGAGGAAAAAGGATCACTAAACATACTGAGCTGTGTTTTAAATTATGTAATATTGTATTACGTTTCATGTATGAATTAATGGAATATAGATCGCTAAACATACTGAGCTGTGTTTTAAATTATGTAATATTGTATTACGTTTCATGTATGAATTAATGGAATATTCTCCGAACAAAATTAACTGCCAAATGCACTGCTACAAGAACGCTGGTACACGAACTTTGTGGACCAGCGTTCTTGTAGCAGTGCATTTGGCAGTTATTGTTGACTGAATGCTTTGTTGGTTCAACAAAATTAGGTATATTCCAAAAGACCAAAGAATATCAAAATTCTGCATTTTTTTTCATGACGTGGTAAACAGTCTTTCTCACAACCAAGTAAGTGCACTAAAATAACTTTCTGACAAAAGGCACAGAAAAACAACAGAGCACCTTTTATTTTTCAAAAGTCTAGAATCCCCACAAAAGAGAAACTGTTACATACAAAACAGTCAAATCACTCCTTTCTGTATTGGTGAAGTCAGGAATCAAAGCCCATAGCATGCAGGTGCACTCCGATAAAACATTCTCCCCTTTAGATTCCATTACAGGAAAATAATTTAAAGCTATGAATCTACCTTGTCTGTTAGAAGTTATAGCTAACAAAATGAAAACACATTTAAAAGTAAAATATTGGAAACCTGTAAATCCCTATAACAATTAGTTCACACACAAGATGATAATCCCATAAACACTGTAAGTAAGTGATAAAAGGGCTGATCAATCACACCTTTTTTGTGTGTGATTTCCCAGTCTAATTCCCAGTCAGTCATTCCCATTTTTCAATTCTAGTATCCCTTCTGCGCTTTTTCATGCCTCTTAGCTGGAGTGGAAAAATCCAGTAAAATGAGTTAACAACAACAAAAATACTAATTCTAGTTGCTGTTTGAACTCATTTAATATAGGTGATCTAAAGGTGTTATGATCTTAATATAAAAGGCAAGGGCTGGGGTTCAGAAATAATACCTTCTGTGACCTTGCAAAGACTACTGCAGAGATGCTGAAAGGATCAATGTGGCTAGCACACAATTGTCACTTAACAAGCAGGAATCCTACAGCTCAACAACCCCACTTTCTGAAATGGCAGGACAGGCAACGGGGAGAGATTTGTTTTGTAACTGCAGCTTGGAGTTTCATAAATACCAGCAGCAAGCGTGTAATGTGCATGATTTCCACAGTAAGGGGACAACAGCAATGTTTGTGCATACTTTTACTGCTTGAAATAGGGAGGAAGTGGGAATATAGGAAAATCAGAAAAGGAAAACAGGCAGCAGAGGAACATACACAAGGCACATAAGAACAGCAAACAACATATGCAAGGACATGTGCAAGGAAATAGTGTGAGTGGGTAGTGGAAGAAGGGAATGCTTTTTTTTTTTTTTTTTTTTTTTGTGGGACGTACCAATTTTTTAAGAAAGGTAGAAGGGGATGGAAAGCAGGTAGACATATGAAAGCAAGAACACAAAAAAAAAAAAAACATAAAGACCAATAGAAGAGATGCTTATACAAAAATGGGTTGACAATAGACATACTGGCATACAGTCAGAAAGAGAGGACACATGATGACAGAGAGAACTGGGCAACAAATGGGGAAGGAGGTGACACACAAAGAAGAGGGACACCAGTATGAGAGATGGGGGGGAATTCCACTCCTGTCACTATTTTGCCTTAGCCAGACCCAAAAAGTGATCAGACACCGCACTCTGCCTCAGCTCATAGTAATGGCAGAGCCAGGCACTGTTACAGCTCTGTAAGTTTCATGAGTACCCTGTTGAGATGCCCAACTTGAACTTCAAACTGCTTCTCCACTAAATCTGCCACCACATTCACCAAATCCCATCAGCTGACAAATTGTGAACCTCTCGGAGTGTCACTGGAGGGATCAATTGCACTTCCATCCAGTGAGTGACTGCCAAATGCCAAAGGGTACACCCTTAGGTCAGTCCACAACCACCACATGAGATGTGTCACCCAAGAGGAAAGTAGGCCTGGTGGAAGGTGGTATGCTGATAGGAAAAGGGTGGGGCTCTGTGGCTGGGTGTGGACAAGTACAGTGACGCTGGCGCACAGTGGCAGATGCTGTAAAAAAAGTTAAAATAGATAGAAAGTAAACAATAACCATCAAAATATAACAAAGGATAATGACAAAGTTTGATTTTGATAAAGACATTAGTACTCTGGCTGTTTCTGATGAGCAGTCTTATAGGTATCTACTAATGTACTATACAGCTAATAGGTATGCCTAGGTATAAAAATTCAAAGTTCCCTATTGGATGATGTGTGTGCAGGTGTGAAGTGTCAATGTACCTACGCCCAGAGTTGGGAGTATTTGACTTCGACATCGGGATGATGATGTTTGATGTAATAACCCATATGGGGTGTGATATTCTGGCCCTGTGACTGTGCCACATGGTACAAGGTCAAAGACACACCCTGTGGGCCTGTACAGTGTTACCATGTATGGAATCCAACATCCAGTGCTGACAGTATTGTGTATCAATGGCAGAAAAGTGACTGCTGACAATAGAGACAGTATTAGCAGTTATTTGGCAACCACTATAATGTAGTTTGATACACACCAGGGGACAATCCAGGGGAAGAGCACAGATGCCATAACTATACCATGTGGAAGTGGCACAAACATGGGCATATGGACGAGTGATGCATAAGCAATATCCCATGTACAGCCCCCACCCCACCAGTGTCCACAGTGCAAGAATGTGGTAATACTGCAGAAGTGTGGCAACATTCGTATATGTGAGACAGCATGAATCAGTGTGTGTACTGTGCAAGCAGATAGAGATGGTCATCTCCCTGCAAATAAGGAATGTGCGTATCACATGCACATGTGCGTATGGGTGTGCAAAACATCATATATCTACAGTGTTTGTCACACTGTACGAAAGGTTGTGACAGATGTGTGGCACAGTTAACATGCATGCTGTACCAGAGGATATTTCTGTCCTGCTCTGATATAGCTAACTATTCAGTAATGTGATAGCAGTCATACCCATGCCTGCACTTGGAGACAACTCCATTCTCTTCCAGTACAGGAGTGCATTCTGCAATATTTCCTCCTAAGCTGAAAAACACATTCAACAAATGCACTGCACATCAGTTAAATAAAGGTCCATTTAACTATAGAGTAAATAATGAGATAGCGATCAGCCCTACTTACTTACAATACATATCTCAGGAGCATGGCCTCTGACCCCTTCTTCCCAGTGGCTCAGAAGATCAAGCCGTAGCTTCCTTGGATCACTGAAGTGATGCTAGCACTACTCACCAGGGCATCTTTTGCCAGTAGCGGCAGTCACTAACTTGTCAAGACTGCTAAGCACCCACTTTATACTGAGGACCCTTAGAAATGTCCCCATGCAGGCATTTCCAGTGGTCCCTTTAGATCAAGCAGAAACAGATCTTACTGTCTTTAGGGCACCAACTGGGATCCCTGCCACCTTTAGTGCCCTTGAAATCCATGGCCATTTACCAAGTCACAATTGGTGATATATCACAGGTCTCTCACAGTCTTGCATGCTACTGTTGGTATATGATGTGCAACTTCAGGCAGTGAGGCAGCATGACCAGCCCAGTTGCCACCATTTCACAACACAAAAAAACATGGTGTGGTATTAGGGTGTGAGCAATGGCATGGAAAGAGTTTACAAGCATGACAGTGCCTACATATGTCAGAAGTTTTACTATTCAACACCTCTTCAGGCCAAAATATGGCCATAGTTTTTTCCATATCCTTACAGTTTTCATTGACTCTCCCAAGCAAATTTGATGTAATCTGCAGGTATTCATGCAAGTGCATAAGATGACTGCTCATATTGGCATAGCACAGGAGAATTGCAGAATTCGTTTAATGTGTGATTCACAACTTTCAGCCAGAGTAGACTTATTAGCATTGACCGCACTAGCATACTAAACATTGCATGATAAAAGCAGCCACAGCTGCTGCTGGCCTTACTCTGCTACAGAGGATTGCAGAACTGAAATCTGTAGAGCTGCTATCCACAAGGCAAAGCCTTATTACTACAGATAAGACAAGGTGCCAGACAGGTAGGAGAATGGAACTGGTATTATTTCACTTTTACATTTGTGTGTTGTTTGGTGAACTACAGGACAGTTTCATACTGTAGGGGGGTGAGATAGTGGGTGCTAATTTTAATAATTGTTTTTGCATGGGGCTGTTAACAGGGTACTGCCATGTCAGAAAACACAGAGGCATGTGATGTGAAAGGTAATAGTGCTGAGGTTTGTTTCCCTATATAATTTTCAGGTAACATAGTCCAAGATGAGACTGAAAAGTGTGTGTGTCCCACTCACTGCTGATATCCAGGTGTTGGGAGGTGTCCTGGTTGCTGATAAGCAATGCAACAACTGGGTGGTCTTAAATAGGTGGGTTACCTCTGTCAAATGCATAGTATACTGTGTCAGTCAAATAAGTATTACATGTCTGTCTGCAGAGAGTACTGATGCAGTACCTGTGAGTGTAGTATTGCAGGAAGAATTTGTGGGGGTTCCAACAACACAATCCAGAGATGTGCATGGAGTACTCATTTTTCTACAACTCCCATGGCATTACTCTTTCAGTGGTATGTCCATGTATTTTTTATAATCACCCACTCGTATGGACTGCAATTATGGGTAGAGTGACTGCAGTAATAGCTGGAGGGTGGGGGGTCACCAAGCCTGCAATATCCCCTTGGTACTTTGCACTGTAGGCTATGAAACCACTGATTTTGCAACCTGCAAGCATAAGCATGTCCTGCCTGTGGCAGAAATCACTGCACTTGAAGTCTGGTCTGTGACCCCAGCAGGACTTTGTGTCAGCCTGTTCTACTTCTTTTGTTGCATGTGTTTGTGCAGGAGTTGGATGCATACCTCTGAATCTCTTAGAGCAAGAAATATGGGCAAATCCATAAATAAAAGTGGTACACAGGCCCAAAAATAGGGACACTTTTAAATATTGCTCTTATAAACTTAGAAAGTTGATGGAATAACAGGTTTTGCATTAGCATGAATTTTTGAAGGGTATAAAGTCTGAAACTCAAATATCTGTCATTATTTTCTAACTTCAGTCTTTAATAATTTGCCACTATTTTGCCAGAAAATGTTATGAAAATGGACCAACAATATAAGGCAAAAAATCTGGACATTCTGTGAAAATCTGCACAGTTGAGCGGTATGGTTGGATATTCTATACATACCCACATAGGGGGACCTGTGTGGACTAGTAGGTGATTGCTTTAACTCCCTGTAGGATGTCATTTAGTGGGCCCCACCCTACTTTGGCTGCATAGACATATCCTCTGGAATCTTGCACCAGTGGAGTGTGTTGTGGGGCTGATCCACTGTACTTCACAAGAACAGCGTATGTCACCACCTGGAGGGTTGTTGAACACTGGCAGTCAAATCTTGTGTTGAGTCTTTTAGCACTTCTACATAGAGGTGTAGATAGCTATTGTAATGCCCAGTACCATTCCATGACCTGGTGTCCTACCCCTCTCAACTCTAAGTTAAGGGGAAAAAGGTCAGTTGCCCAAGCAAACAACTACTATAGTCCACAGAGCCCTAAACAACTTCATTCTGAAGTTATGGGGAACATTTCTGATTTGTTTTTTTAATTTAGACCACTAAAGCACTTAAGTTCTGAAGTCCTGTGACAGGAGTGTCTGAAAAAACTATTTTTTTCTTTTAAATTATAACACACTGTTTGCTACAGCAGTTACAAGCAGCTGCTACAGCTTAGATCATATACAGAGTGCTAAATTCCTTCGGTTCTGACTACAAATGCAATACCAGCATTTAAAAGCCAGAAATACACTGAAGACTGATAGGCATCTGACAATCATGCCCCCTGACCTGAAGCAGATGCCCCTTCACCACATCCTAGCTACTCTACTGATTCTACAATCATGGGGTCATCACATCTGTAATCCTTTAAGATGTATAAAGAAACAGTAGTTTTGCCTCGGCAGCCTATGGGCATACTGCCATGTGTTTACCAGTTTGTTTTACTCAGGGTAATGTGACTCCTACCCCATGTCAGAGCAGCTCCCAGAAAACCACTATATCTAATACCTTCCATACAGATTGCAACCATACATGTGGGTAGTCATCCATCATTATTGCACTGGAACAGCGATCTTACAGCGATCTTGACAACATTGGTCAATGTCAATTGTTGTATAGGGATATTCTGTGCATGACCTGGCAAAAGATTACATGCATATTTCTTTGTATGACTGGCACCATAAAAGTAGATTCTCCCAGGCAGAGAATGATGAATCCTGTTGCAGGTCATCCAAGAGTATGGTGAATGAATATTATGGCATGATAGATCTGACCAGACCTTTTGACTGTCTGTCTGTCCATCTGAACCTCATACAGGACATCAGTGTTGTCAGTTTCCAAAACTGCACCTACAGGCTGGTCTGCAGAAGGCTACCTGACATGATTGCAGAGGCATGCAATAAGGCAACCTGCTTAGTACAGGACCTGAGGGCCATATCTCTCAACTGTCCAGATTTTCATAGAATGTCCAGATTTTACTGATATATTTTTGTCTGTTCGCCATAAAATTTGTGATCTTCTGGCAAATCATTGAGGATGGAAGTCAAAAATAATGACATTTGAGTTTCAGACTTCATGTCTTTTAGAAAATAAATGCTAACACAACATCTTTTATTCTATCAACGTTCTAAGTTTATAAGAGCAATATTCACAATTTGATCCTATTTTTGGGCCTTTGTTTCCCATATCATTTTTGGCTTTGTCTACGTTTGTTATGCTAAGAGGTTGAGAGGTATATTGTGGGCTATGGGTGAGGGTCCACTGACTGAGTAACCACAGACAGACCCAGAGTAGTATTTGGCATCTGTATCTGCAGTCCAGACAGTTCAGGAATCCATGGTAGATCAGTAGATATTGGTGTTGAATTGCACACAGCACAATCAATATCCACTGGTAAAGCCCAGATGGGTATCTCTGACCATATAGTACTATCCACAGTACTTGTCCACTTTGGTGTATATAATTTAAAAGCCTAGCTTCTTTCCTTTTACAGAAACATTGGGACTACAGACGCAGAGACTATCTGTGAACGGTATGGTAAAAATTTTCCCATATTACTCTGTTATATAGGATTAGCTTCAATGGGCTGCAAGAGTTGGTGAAGGGTTCATCAGGAGATTGGATAATGTTTTGGTGTTTTAACAGGTGCTATGTTATCTGGTTCCTCCACTGTAGATGTAGGCCTGCCTGATACTGGGAAACTGTCTTAACTCAATGATGATAACAAACTAATCCTGCCACAGTTAGGGGTCACAGTGCCAGTAGTAGAGTTGGGCAATGCAGTGGCCACACCCCCACAGACCTTCAATGGACACAACTCTTTTTCCTGTGCAACACATCACACAGATGCAGGCTGCCACCCAGACAGGAAATGACCAGCAGGCCTCATCAATAGTGGTAGAGTCACCACTGGTTGCTGCCAGCTGAATGGAGTGGGGTGAGGAGCTCTGTTGTTATACCAGTGGTTGAGCATGCCATGGGTTCCACCCCTGCTCCTGAGCTGAGTGTATTAATGCCGACTACTCAACTTTTGTGCTGGGTCATAATACAGAGGTAGGCAGACAGGCAGGCAGATACCAATGTGGGCATAATTGAGCTGGCTGAAGTAGTGACTTATCTTCAAGAAGACCTGTAGGAGCACCTAGGCCAGATCTTCGTCATTATGGACAGGTAGGCTACAGATGTCCCTGTGCAGCCTCTCTGTATGGCCAGTACTCTTCCCATGGCCAGTCACCTCTACCTCTAGGGTAGAAACCCATCAAGGTAAGGGAAGGTCAAGGTCTTCAATCCATTGTAAACTACATTCACATCATTATCCAGTGTTGCAGACACTACAGGACATTGTAAACACACACCCATATATGGACGAGAAATTCATGCAGAGACCACCTGTAGCACATCCCATTATTTGCACTCCCTAACAATTCCGTCATCTGAACATGATGTGGATCATGCCTTTGACCTTCCCTGGAAAGGGTGCCTCCCATGGACAAGGATGTACACAGTCAGTATGTACATCTCCTGCAGGTGGCACACACCTGTTTGCCAGACCTTGGCACAGTGCTGTATCATCTGCTAAAGCTGTATTCATGCACACATATACACACACAACACCACTACCAACCACCACCCACTCACATCAAAAAAGGCATATCCCTCTTTGGCTAGTCTCCCTGTCTCCCCACAATCACCCTGCCATTCCTAAAACATGCACAGAGCATTAGTCTTCACTCACACATACACATGACATTTGTCGCTGTGACCCCTCCCCACCCATGCATATGATGATAACTGTGCCCTGTCCTCTGCACTCTGTTACCTGTGTAGCTTGTGTGTAATACAATGATGCCATTCTGAGCCTTGTATGGTATAGTCTGGGTGTAGTTTTGTATGCATCATTTTTACTATTTGGCATTATACTTATTCCAGTTCATACTTAAGAATCACATACTGCATCATAGCCAGTGTCACAGCATAATGTTCCTGCCTCCATGTCAAATAGTTATCTCCTACAGCTAGCTGTTACATGGGCTCTTCATTAGGTACCTCCTCTACTGTCCAGCCCAGGACATTCCAGATGTCACTGCCTTACTGTAACTGTTTGCAGATCACCATGTTGTCTAACACTGCACACAGCAAGGATTGCACTGCATGTCCCAGGATCATATTGCAGTGCACCATGCACCATGTCCCCGAGTCCATTGCAGTGCACCATGCACCATGTTCCATATCATATTGCAGTGTACCATGCACCATGTTTCTGGGTCGTATTGCAATGTATCACCAGAAACATCTAAACAGAGGAAATAAGCCTTTAGCAGTCTGAGCACATGTTCAACAATAACTCATATCTGTGACAGAATAGTGTCATATACAGTCTCTACCATTGTCTGTGTGTTTCTAATTAGTGTCATAATTCATTGCTCCAAGGCATATCCAGCATTGCCAATAAGAAAGCCCTGTGGAAAATCACTCCACACAAACTACAAGCATAAGTTACACATGTTCTAGATGTGGAAGTCACATGGACTGCATGGATGACGTGTTGACACATTGTATATTATACTCTGTGCATTACACCCACCATATCCCCCACTGGTCACTGAAGCTAATATTCTTAACACCACACATACCTTGGTGTCCATGGGGATGGATACTCCCCGTGCCTCACTGGACTGCATATGAGAGTGATAATCTTTACCATCTCCTGCAGTGTGCCTTTCCACGCATACTGGTCCACTACTTCTGTGTCATGGATGGCATAGTCTGTTAGTTGCAGACAGATGACTCAGTGGTGCCAGGGACAGCAACATGTACCTCTGTGACTACTGACAGTGACAAGAGTCTCTTGTATTTAGATAGTTACAAATGTAACAGCTACCATGTACATTTTTCACCATCTATCACCTATAATTCCAGAATTTTATGGTCGTCAACAACTCCTGAGCTGAGTGTATTAATGCCCACTACTCAACTTTTGTGCTGGGTCATAATACAGAGGTAGGCAGACAGGCAGGCAGATACCAATGTGGGCATAATTGAGCTGGCTGAAGTAGTGAGTTATCTTCAAGAAGACTTGTAGGAGCACCTAGGCCAGATCTTCGTCATTATGGACAGGTAGGCTACAGATGTCCCTGTGCAGCCTCTCTGTATGGCCAGTACTCTTCCCATGGCCAGTCACCTCTACCTCTAGGGTAGAAACCCATCAAGGTAAGGGAAGGTCAAGGTCTTCAATCCATTGTAAACTACATTCACATCATTATCCAGTGTTGCAGACACTACAGGACATTGTAAACACACACCCATATATGGACGAGAAATTCATGCAGAGACCACCTGTAGCACATCCCATTATTTGCACTCCCTAACCATTCCGTCATCTGAACATGATGTGGATCACACCTGTGACCTTCCCTGGAAAGGGTGCCTCCCATGGACAAGGATGTACACAGTCAGTATGTACATCTCCTGCAGGTGGCACACACCTGTTTGCCAGACCTTGGCACAGTGCTGTATCATCTGCTAAAGCTGTATTCATGCACACATATGCACACACAACACCACAACCAACCACCACCCATTCACATCAAAAAAGGCATATCCCTCTTTGGCTAGTCTCCCTGTCTCCCCACAATCACCCTGCCATTCCTAAAACATATGCACAGAGCATTAGTCTTCACTCACACATACACATGACATTTGTCGCTGTGACCCCTCCCCACCCATGCATATGATGATAACTGTGCCCTGTCCTCTGCACTCTGTTACCTGTGTAGCTTGTGTGTAATACAATGATGCCATTCTGAGCCTTGTATGGTATAGTCTGGGTGTAGTTTTGTATGCATCATTTTTACTATTTCGCATTATACTTATTCCAGTTCATACTTAAGAATCACATACTGCATCATAGCCAGTGTCACAGCATAATGTTCCTGCCTCCATGTCATATAGTTATCTCCTACAGCTAGCTGTTACATGGGCTCTTCATTAGGTACCTCCTCTGCTGTCCAGCCCAGGACATTCCAGATGTCACTGCCTTACTGTAACTGTTTGCAGATCACCATGTTGTCTAACACTGCACACAGCAAGGATTGCACTGCATGTCCCAGGATCATATTGCAGTGCACCATGCACCATGTTCCTGAGTCCATTGCAGTGCACCATGCACCATGTTCCATATCATATTGCAGTGTACCATGCACCATGTTTCTGGGTCGTATTGCAATGTATCACCAGAAACATCTAAACAGAGGAAATAAGCCTTAAGCAGTCTGAGCACATGTTCAACAATAACTCATATCTGTGACAGAATAGTGTCATATACAGTCTCTACCATTGTCTGTGTGTTTCTAATTAGTGTCATAATTCATTGCTCCAAGGCATATCCAGCATTGCCAATAAGAAAGCCCTGTGGAAAATCACTCCACACAAACTACAAGCATAAGTTACACATGTTCTAGATGTGGGTGTCACATGGACTGCATGGATGACATGTTGACACATTGTATATTATACTCTGTGCATTACACCCACCATATCCCCCACTGGTCACTGAAGCTAATATTCTTAACACCACACATACCTTGGTGTCCATGGGGATGGATACTCCCCGTGCCTCACTGGACTGCATATGAGAGTGATAATCTTTACCATCTCCTGCAGTGTGCCTTTCCACACATACTGGTCCACTACTTCTGTGTCATGGATGGCATAGTCTGTTAGTTGCAGACAGATGACTCAGTGGTGCCAGGGACAGCAACATGTACCTCAGTGACTACTGACAGTGACAAGAGTCTCTTGTATTTAGATAGTTACAAATGTAACAGCTACCTTGTACATTTTTCACCATCTATCACCTATAATTCCAGAATTTTATGGTCGTCAACAACTCTGGTGGTATGGTCTTCTGCATAAAATATATATGATTCTGAATTGCTCTGCCATTTGCATTTGCCATTGTCTCATTTTAATAATGTTGCTGATTTCCATCTCATCATATCACCTTTTGCATATTATTCAAATCACCATTTTTAAGGATTGCACTTGTATCTCTGACTCAGCTCCACCCAGAGCATGGCTGCTCTTCACATAAAATCAGCTATCATGACACAAAACATGTTTCTGAGTCCCAGGGAAGGAGTGAGGCTAGATTCCCCCTGTATATACTTACTGACTATGAAGTGATAATTAGCATGTAGTGCAAAGATCACAGTGTTTATATTGTGAATTCAGGCAGAAATATAGCTTTAAGCACCTCACTGATGAAAAGCTGTTAAGTTCTAGCCCCATGCTTGAGTGTAACAATAGCCAGTGTATTCTACCACTGAACAACCATGAGAAACTAAACAGCTTTAACAAGTGTTTATCTTTTTCTCTGTCTCTTCTCTCTCTCTCTCTCACACACACACACACACACACACACACACACACACACACACACACACACAAAGTATGGCAGAGAGAAGTGTCTAACAGCTTCTAAAGCTATTAATTTTCAGAGAAACTGTTTGTGTGGCAAAGGTAAGTGCTTTACAGCATTCAAAGCTATGAAATGCTTTTTTGATCCTAACCTTTTTTCCAGTATCTAGTACTACAAGCAGCAGATAAAGCGCATGCAGTACACAGAGGATTATGATCGGGTCGCTGAAGATAACTTGCTTATTATGTGTTCGACATGGCTGCCAAGAAATTCACCTCAGGAGCAAAGCCGTAAAGAACTTCGTGAATGCTGTTAGAAAGACAATGTAATACATCTCTTGTGTTTACGTTCACATTGCCATGCTTCGGTCCATATTTTCACAGAATGTCCACATTATTGCCTTATATGTTTGGTCTGTTCCTCATGAAATCTTTATTTCTGGTCAAATCTCTTGAGGACTGAGGTCACTAAATAATGACATGCACGTGAGTTTCACACTCATCCTGTTATTCTAGCTACTTTCTAAGTTTATAACAGGAAGTCAGGGACACATTACTGGTTTAGACAACAAGCAGAAACAAACTTGTTTTTTTTATTCTGCCACTGTCTTTGCTGGTCAGTACTGGCAAATCATACTTCCTAGAGCAAGATCCAGCCTTAGCAGGTTAAGCAGGGAGTGATTAACATTTGTTAAGACTGGAAATCATGCTTTACTAGCACTTAACTGATTTGTCTTTTTCCTAACATTGGAGTATAATCACCACACTCCATGCATAACAAATGGATTATGATCAAGTCTCTCTGATCATAACACTTATGTGTTCTCTACATGGATATCAAGACTTACTTCTAAAGCTTCACTTCACTCCACTGTCAAGGTAAATTTCAAGACATCCATATCAAGAACAAACAAACTGCTTATGATCAGAGACCCAATTATAATCCTCTATATTCTGGTCAGTTAGTAGGCTTGTTACATCTGACTACTTTTCCAATCATCAATAATACTGGACTGATCTATATCTGAGGGGATTACACATTTTTAATTTGAGGCACCAAATTACATAGATGCTCAGTTTACTTTAAAGGAAATGTATATGAATATGGAACTATGTTTTATTCAGGAACTATGTTCTAAATGGGAGTGAAAAATAAGTCAAGTTATAGGTAACTGCATCGAAGCATAAAGTTTTCCATTAAAAATGCATTTATAGTTTTATAGATACCTAATTTGTAATGCTTGTTCTGGATGTATTTATTTGTTTGTGTTTTTTTTGTATTTGTTATCATACGTTTCATTTCACACCGCACTAAAGGTCACTGCTGTTTAACAGATTTAGATACAAAATGTTTAGCTAGTGATTTTTTCCTTCTATTTGTTAGACTCTGGAATGTCTTAAACATGTTCACTATATGAGATCAATTATATAAATCTGGCTAGTTTTAATTTGAGGGAATTAGATTTTTTTTTATGTCTATCCATACTTGTATTGTATTTGATTTTCTCATGACACACAAAAACCTTCAGTAAACTCTATTTTCAATACACAAATAATAAATAATATGAATTACAGCACTTCTACACAAAGGTCATAGTGCAGCTTCTGTTCACATGTACTTGTCATATGCACTTGTAAAGACTCACAAACATTTAAAATAAAACTGTAATGCAGTTTATCAACTTTTACTGGAACTTGCATTTTTTCTTCTTCATCAAGTTATTATGTGTTGTTTTTTATACTTTTAGGATTGTATAGCCATATATTGATCAGGCTTCCCACCAGGCTTTTCCTTGCTAGGCAGTCAGCAAAACTAAAACAAGATACCAGTCATTTCCTACTGAAAATATGTGTATTATGCCCAAGTTTGTCAGATCAAAAATCCTAAGCATTTTTTAAACTCTTAACTGGAAATACACTGTAAGTCAGTCTAGTATGATGTTTTTACCAGATGCATAAACTCTTTGCTATCAATCTATCACAGTAGTTTTTTTATTGTTAAATGCTCTATCTTTACTCTGAAATTGTATGTTTCTTGCTTTGTAAGTAAAGATAAAAAGAGTATTGTAGAAGAAAATAAAATGCATTCTATAGACAAAAAGACATATGTTTCAGTTGCTCTGTTTCATTTATAGTTTGCCATTTCCTAATCAACAAAATGATTGTTTAAGATCAAGAAATAAATATCTGCATTGTCAATATGGCACTGAATGCATTCCAGTTTAATTGATGCTATAATTTATAGTTGTCTTACTGATATGAAAAAGTACTATCTGGTGAATTAAAATTTTCTCATATGAGACATTTAGTGGTTGTGATTTAAGGACAACTGTTAGAAATTGTTTCCACTTTGTTTTCTCCCAAAGAACATCTGTTGATATGATTTATTTTTTTTTTGTTTGCCATAATAGCCAAGCCATTTACTATCAAATAAAAATTATGAATAACCAAATCCCTGGATATTGGGCATTTTATCCACAAAGAAGACAAATAATCATGACAACTCAGCATGAATATAAGAGAAACAACATTACAGTAAATGACTTTCTTTTTTCTTTCTTTTTTTTGGATAATTGGTTCTTCTGCTAAGAATATATTTGCACATTCACTACTTCCATGCTGTGATAGTTTAATTATTTGTGGATTCCGGTGGACTTAGTACTTTATAAAGTTAATTTACTGTGTCAGTAGTACATATTTGAATCAGGTATTTATTTTGTACCTTGTGCTCAAAATTGCTAAACATTTTACACAAGTGAATATCCTAAATTATTGTTAAATCTATAAACTTCTGTTTTCTTTCACTATATCCTATACACTGACTAAAGAATAGCATATGAAATAAAAAGCCCACCAGATGTTGTGGTATTAAAATTATTTTACAAAAATGGTCACCTGTTTCTTTTACATGATAACCCAGCTGCAAAATATTATTTTTTCTAAAATGTGGTATTTTTAATTTGAGTAGATTTTATGTTAGCATTGTTTTCACAGTCAGCTTTTCTTTTCAACACAAGCTAAATGGTAAATTTGCTTTAATACCAATACCTTGCATGTAGCCTGCATAGTTTGAAAAATTCACATTGTTATAAAGAAATTGTCATGCAAAGAATACTTCTGATTGTTTAGTATTCTTTATCTGACATGTTGTGGCTTTTCCCATGTTCATTTTTTGTTGTTAATTGTGTTGGGTACTTCATATAGCTTAAGATAAAAAGTATTTTCATTTGGCAGCTGTGGGATTTGACACCTTCCATCCTATAATATAATGTTTATAATTTATCAAACTTCAAAGTTCTTCAGGCACATAAGCAGCATTTTTCTGTTGTAAAAGGTATCTGATAATAGTCTTTCATATCTACTATCAAACATACATACTCTATGCATAATTATCTATGTATTTTTTAACTACACGGCTATCAGAATTTTCTTTTTCCTTATTTCAGTATGGTATATATTTATTTCTTTGTATTATATTTAGCACAGCATTCAAATAATGACTTTCCCTATATGTCACCCTTTTGCATATATCCACCTCATAGCAGACACCAATCTGCTTATCCCTGCCTTTACTGGCAAGATGAAAAATTAGATTGTACTTTTCTTCCTATATTGCAAAATATTTTGCAGCCATCAGAGGAGTTTTACCATATGTTAAAAGCATACATGAAAATCATCAGCAGTTGCATATAATATATAAGGCAAAAGAGTATTATATTTCTAAAGTAAACCATAGATGCTTGTTATTTACTTAAAAACTGCAAATAATTAAAAGAAAAATAATAACACTAAAATAGCTTTTAAAACAAGTCACATTGATATTATACAAATAAAAATCAAAGTTTTCTCCTCAAATGAAAAATACATTTTTATATTATGATTTGTTGCTATTACAACAATATGGCTTTTTACAAAGCTATCTCACTGGCCACTTTGGTACAGATTTGATTTTGAACAACATGTAGTACTTATGTCTTAATTGAGACAAATTTAAAAGCTAGAACAAGATCTTCAGATCTATAATTCTGAAGACAAACTGCTACAGATTATGAGCATAGCTTTGCCACCTACTGCTTTAATTTGAATCTGAGTGCCCTGTGCTGATTAACAACAACTGCCTCCAAGATGCATGCAGGGAGGTACTTTAGAAAAGAAAAATGGAAGAAGTAAAAGTGCAGTGCATCTGGATCTGCAACTAAATGTCAGCATAAAATGTCCAGGTCTGCACAAGGAGGGAGACGAACTTCTCCAACAGGTGGAGTGAAACGTAAAAGCTTTTCATCATTGTTACCTTCATTTTCATTTAATGGGCTAAAACGTATTTCTGAAAGATATACTAATAAACAAGCAGTTGACAGTAGGGATATTTTAATTAGGCTCTATACAAAAAAAAGAAGCATCAACCTTTTAATTTGTAGCTAACAGCTAATTATCATCAGCAAATATTAATGATTTAAATGATTCCACATTGAAATCAGGAATAAGTAACTCAAT